>NC_090393.1:27826753-28063363 GCF_036365525.1 Heterodontus francisci | reverse complement strand
TTCCTAGGGTTCCTACTCCTGATACCATCCAGCAACCTGTGCTGGAAATGCACACATATGGAGGGCATGATTGGACTTAGTTTTGATGCAAACTAGGTTTGCACGTGTGTAATAGCCACTCAAATGAGGTACTAGATTGTACTGCACTGTAAATTTTATTAAATTACACCTTCAAAATGAAAGTACATTGGAAGGAGGGAAACAAAAACATACTAATTTTTGTGTGTTTATCAGTTAAAATATAAATAAATAGTTCCTCTAATATTCTGTGATAGGGTCATAAAAATAATAGCTAATGGGTTATTCTGCAGGGTTGTCAAAATAGGGTGCAGCATTTCCTCAGTCTTGTGGTTTATGCTCCCAGTGTATTTCAGTCAGTCTTGCAAAACACCTTTACAGTATCATCTTCAAACTTAAAATTAATAATGGAGTCATAGAACTCGAGCCATTCAGCACCATGCACCTGTGTTAGCTCTATGAAGGAGGTATCCAGTTAGTCCCATAGCTTTTTTAATTTTTCTTTTGTTTATGCTTCCCTTTTTGGGTTCTGCTTCCACTGCAGTTTCTAGTGTGATAGGAAATTGTGTCATAACCTCTCCCTTTTGATTTTTAATGATTTTAAATGTATGCCCTTTTATCAATTCACCAACAAGTGGTGAATTTGGAGCACCTCTATCAGATCTCCTGTTAATCTCTTCTGTCTTAGACTACTGGCTTCTCCAGATTCTCTACATCTCAAGCCTCTCTTGAGATCACTGACCCGAAACGTTAACTCTGCTTCTCTTTTCACAGATGCTGCCAGACCTGCTGAGTGGTTCCAGCATTTCTTGTTTTTATTTCAGATTTCCAGCATCCGCAGTATTTTGCTTTTACTCTCTTTTCTTATGTTTTAGTGACTCTTTCCTGTAACCATTCTGTGGTCTTGATGTACTTACTAAAATAAGGCACCCAAAACTGGTTGCACCATTCCGACTGGGGTCTAACCAATCCCATGTGTAGGGTGTAGCAGCATCTTTTTATTAAAATAAATCATTCTCAATATGTGAGTGTTGCTGATAAGGCTGAGATTTTTTGCCCATCCCTAATTGCCCTGAGCCAACTTATTTAACCACTGCTGCTATTCATTGTAGCAGTTTGATACAACTGAGTGGCTTGCTAGGCTACTTTAGATGGCAGTTAAGAGTCAACCATGTTGATGTTGAACTGGAGTCACATATAGGCAAGATTGAGTAAGGCTGGCAGGTTTCCTTTGCTAAAGAACATGAGTTTGCAGTTTACAACAACCTGGCAGCTTCATGGTCACTTTTATTGATATCAGCTATTTTTAATCTCTCTGTTCTGATGAAAGCTCATTGATCTGAAATATTAACTCTATTTCTCTCTCCACTGGTGCTACCAGATCTGCTGAGTATTTTCAGAATTTCCAGTTTTTATTTTTACAATTTGCAGCATCTGCAGTATTTTGCTATTTTATTTTTAATTGCTAGATTTTTTTTTTAAAACTGAATTCAAATTCTCAAAACTATCATGGCCTCTAGATTACTACTCCAGTAAATTGTGTACTCTATATGCCCTTATTTATAAATCCTAGGATACTATGTACTTTTTTAGTTAGCTTTATCAAGATATGTGTTTCTGAACTCTCAAATCTATCTGCCCTCTATTCATTGAGAGTGTTTGAGGAATTGTAGTGAAGAAATGCATGCTGATCCTCATTGACTGGCCTGGGCAACCTCCTCAATCATGAGTTCAGAATGCACAGGGAATACAGTCTGCCTCTGTTCATTCAAAATTTATTCTCTGATTTCTTCTGTCCCAGAATATGCACCTCATTATCTAATACAATAACTACATTTACCAATTAAACATGTAACAAACTACAGTGCATTTAGAGGTAGCAATTCTTGCCAATTTGTGATTTTGAGTACTGAGGTGCGATGAGGATTATGAAGTAAAAGAAGTGCTGCTTCTATTTTATTACTGTAGTAACTAGGTATATATGCAAATGTGTATAAATTGTATATCGTTAATTAATTTAATTTGCCTGATTACACAGGAGAATTTTCAACTTCGTTTCCTAGTAGTATCTAAGTCAGAGGAACCAATGAAAGCAAAAACATTTGAAAAGCAAAGGAATTTTTTTTTGCCAAGTTATCTTGCACACCAAATGCTAGTCTGTTTAACGATGGGTATATAATTTAGGCCTCTTTGTTATGCATGTGATGTAAGCAGACAGCCATAGTTATAAATGAAATGGGGAAAAGAAGAATGAACTCAAACACACAATGACAGCTACAGTTTTGTTAATTTGTTTAATTTCCACTGAAAAGCTTTTAAAATATTTTCCTTTATGACTTGCTTTCTATTTATATTTTTGTCAAAAGTGCTGCCACACAGAATCAAAGATAATAGATTTCTCTGTTCAGTGGAGACCTAATTGGCATTCATCCTTTCCGATGCGTGACAGTAATTCTGTGCTTGTGCTCTTGCTCACCTTGGTAGAAGGTTTGACCTGATTTCCTTAACAACACAATTAACTTGCTGTTGCTCCTCTTTGTTGCCAAAGTTGTACAAGACAGCTTCAGGTTTTTGAAGGAGCTTGCTGTTTAGACTTGTGCAGATGTTTGTTGTGAGAGTTATAAAATATAATCTGCGAACTCTCCTTTTCTATTCCAAAGTAGGAATATCTTTTGTTGTTTACTACCTGAGGAATAATGTTTAAGGCAATGAAAATATATGGTTAATTCATGTTGAACGATTTGTTTCTTTATCAACTGTTCTTGACAGTGCAGAGGTTTCAGATTTTAGATGGAAGTCTGTCCACATTTTTGAGACAGTGAATTTGGCATTTAATTGTTTTTTTTAAAGAAACTGATCAATACGTATTCTCAAAGGGGCTGATCTGTGTAATTAGATGGCTTAATAAACTTTTTAAAAAAGGTCTTCAGCGTGTTCTCCAATAGCCACTCCTTCAAGACAGAGAAGTGCATATACATGCAATAGTGAATCTATCAATTTTTTTTTAAATTTTACTCTAGTGCCTGCTGCAGAAGAAATGCTGAGGGGCAGCAGAAAAAAGAAGTACCCTCTTAGTTTGTGAAAGGAACTAATAGCCTGACAAAGACATAAGTCATGCCATTTGTTATTGCCACCATTTTCTCTTCCTGAAGGCACCAAATCTGACTGGATTATAGTTTCATGGATATCAGCAATCCATGATTGTCTTATTTAAGTAGTTACTTTTCATGCGTAAACCTTAACCAAGGAATTGTTAGAAAGCAATTCTGCCATGGGGAGCATCATACCTGAGCTTGATCCACACTTGCACTTTCAAGCAGGGTTTAGTGGATCGTGAATAGAGGCATGGGCCCTGGCTGATTTCTCTCATTTTCTCTGCATCCCTGTCTAACCTAAGAATATTAAGGCCAATGGTAGTAGCCAAATTGCTGTCCTGGCTGAAACCTTAACCCTAACCTTGCACCGATCGTTTTAGTGCTAACAGGACAGTGCATTTTTACCTACTAGGCCATCTGGGAAGTCATTAGTTTTAACACTTAAAATAACCAAGATGCTATGGCTAGAATGATTATTCTATTGCTAATAGTTTGATTTTTGACAGTTAAATTCCTTCATGAAAAATAAGTTATTATGAATGCCAGCACTTGTGAAAAATCTACTTCCATGTGTTGTACATCCCTTAATTCAAAATTGCTTAATTCAAAATATCTGATGTTTGGAAATATTTAAAACTAAATTCACATCTTGATGTGTTTATGTTGCCTAATTCAAGTTAGATTTTGCAATTTTTTTTGCACAAAAATTGACTGGATTTTAAGAGTAGACTATTAACTAGAATGGATGCAGTGTGACTAAAGTTGGCTGAGGGAAACTTCTTGACTAGTATTGTTTTTGCAAAATCTTGGAACGAATTACATTTAATTTTTGTTTGCTTCCACTGAATATTTGCAGTGTTTATGTGTTGCCTAAGATTAGTTTCCAGTGAACACATATGGCAAAGTGAATGCATGGCAAGAGGATCCACTTCGCTGGTGTCATTCCAGTACATCTGCTCGAGTGTTTGCATGGACAGCTGCTCAGAGACACTTTTTCAGTTACTTTAGAAAAATGGTGGTTTTGAGTCTTTTTTTAAATTAATGGATTCGAGTCAAAGCAGTTGGCTAGGTTATTTAAGATGGATAGTAAGAGTAGAACTAGGAGGCATGCATATGAAATACTTAGGTAAGGAAGGTTTGTTTTTAAAGTCATTGCCCACTGGAGTAGACAATCTGTGCATGGGATTGGTAAGGATTCGCTTTAATCTCTCAAGGAAACTCAATGAGTCCATGTGTCTCATCAGTGATTCCAATTTCAATCTTCACCTTTGCTTCCTTTGCCTACTCGTCTAGCCATTCACTGCCCTCCTGCACTCCTTAAACCTCCCAAAAGTTGAGGCTGATGCTCCAGTGCAGTACTGAGGGAGTGCTGCACTGCCAGAGGTTTTGTGTTTCGGACGAGACATTAAACCGAGGCCCCATCTGCCTGCTCAGGTAGATGTAAAAGTTCGCATGGCGCTATTTCAGAGAAGAGCCGGGGAGTTACCCCAGTGCTCTGGTCAATATTTATCCCTCAATCAACATCACAAAACAGATTATCTGGCTGTTATCACATTGCTTTTGTGAGAGCTTGCGGTGTGCAAATTGCTGCCACGTTTCCTACGTTACATCAATGACTACACTTCAAAAGTTCTTGATTGGCTGTAAAGCGTTTGAGACTTTCGGTGGTCGTGCGAAGTGCTCTACAAATGCAAGTCTTTCCTTTTTGTCCCCCCAGTAAACACTCCTACTCATATTCATGGCCACCCCCTCAACTTTACCATCTCCTGAGATACTGCATCGGTCTCAATCACAGATACTGTCTCTGACAATTCCCTTGTTTCCCTCATCATCCACATTCTCCTATCCATTCCAACCCCCACTTTGTTCTGTATATACCCTTGGACAAAAAAATCTCTTAGTAGCTTGCAACTGCCTAGTCTTAGGTCTCCATTCACCGCAATACTTATACAGACACAAATATACTAAACCACTCACTCATCTCCCCCCTTTGATGCCCCAGCAAAACCGTTACTTCGTGATTCCAGTTGTTACCCCTGTATTTTTCCGAGCTTCACACTCTCAAGTCCAAGGGTTGCAGCCTTTCGCGTTTCTGGTGCATAACTGGTTTAGGCATCCAATATTAGATATGGCTGGACCATATCAAATGGGCCTCCCTCTCCTCTGCCCACTACCTCTGAAGTGGTAGGGAATATTTAGTGGGAGATGTGAAAATTAATAGACAAAACCTATCCTGTTGCACGGTAGTGAAAATGTCAGTTTCAAGAGAATAGAGAGGCAGTAAAGGCTACTTTTGTCCTGCTTTCTAAATCAAACTATCTTTGAGGCTTTACGACCGACAGTGATATTTAAAAGCATCAACTTTGAAGGTAATGCACACATGCTTTATTTTGATCCTAGCTTCCATGACCAAAAATGCTCCAACTGTTGCTGAATTTACCTCTTTAATTGGTCAATCTAATTGGGCTTTGGTGCTGTCTGTTACTAGTTACTACGAAGTTACTACGAGTATTTGGGCCAGCATTCATATGTTATGTCTTTCATCTCAATGGGTCATACATAAGGCTTCTGTTGGAAGAGTTGCTCTAGAGTGTCACATTATTAAGAGTTAAAAAGCTTATTGTGCTTGCATGGGATTGGAGGGGTGTCTTGAGGTCAAGTAAAATATGGATTGTACATTTACTATTTTGTCCCTCAGTCTCAAAAACCTTAAGTCATTCTGAAATCAGTGTTATGAAGTGGCCCGTAGAAAATACAACTATCGTGGACAAGGATAATAGTATGAATTCAGAGATCTGCAAATTCAAAGTTTTTGATTTTAGAAGTTTTTCCATTGTCGTTTAGAAAAAAAGCATTAAACTGCTATCAACTGCTTTAGATGAAGTTAAGTACAAAGTCAGTTTTCTCCAACAATGCAGGCAGAAATGTCAATATTCTTGTGGTATGCTGCAACTTTCCAAGCCAGGTATTTAACTGTACCAGCCTGCTAGCATCTGATGATGAAGATTGCGTTTGGGTGGAAAATGCTTGTTAATAACAAAAGTGCATTGGACAAGAAGGGGACCAGAATAAAGCGAATGAATAAAAATGAGGTTCAGCTAAGAATAATTTGATTGAAACACCAACACAATACTAGCTATAGAGCTTCCTTGATTCAGTCATTTCCTTCCAATTCCAAAGGGGTAGGCGGTGGTGTACTGGTATTATCACTGGACTAGTAACCCAGAGACCCAGGGTATTTCTCTGGGGACATGGGTTCGAATCCCACCACAGCAGAAGGTGGAATTTGAATTTAATTAATAAATCTGGAATTAAAAAAGCTAGTCTAATGATGGCCATGAAACCATTGTCGATTGTTGTAAAAACCCATCTGGTTCACTAATGACCTTTAGGGAAGGAAATCTGCTGTCCCTACCTGGTCTGGCCTACATGTGACTCCAGACCCACAGCAATGTGGTTAACTCTTACATGCACTCTGAAATGGCCTAGCAAACCACTCAGTTGTCTCTAACCGCTACGAAGTCAATAAAAAGGAATGAAACCGGACGGACCACCCAGCATTGACCTAGGCACCGGAAACGACAACGGCAAACCCAGCCCTGTCGACCCTGCAAAGTCCTCCTTACTAACATCTGGGGGCTTGTGCCAAGGTTGGGAGAGCTGTCCCACAGACTATTCAAGCAAAAGCCTGACATAGTCATGCTCACGGAATCATGCCTTACAGACAATGTCCCAGACACTGCCATCACCATTCCCGGGTATGTCCTGTCCCACCGGCAGGACAGACCCAGCAGCGGTGGTGGCACAGTGGTATACAGTAGGAAGGGAGTTTCCCTGGGAGTCCTCAACATCGACTCCGGACCCCATGAAGTCTCATGGCATCAGGTCAAACATGGGCAAGGTAACCTCCTACTGATTACCACCTAACGCCCTCCCTCAGCTGCTAACTCAGTACTCCACCATGTTGAACACCAGTGGGGGAATCACTGAGGGTGGCAAGGGAACAAAATGTACTCTGGGTGGGGGACTTCAATGTCCATCACCAAGAGTGGCTCGGTAGCACCACTACTGACCGAGCTGGCCGAGTCCTAAAGGACATAGCTGCTAGACTGGGTCTGTGGCAGGTGGTGGGGGAACCAACACGAGGGAAGAACATACTTACCTCGTCCTCACCAATCTGCCTGCCGCAGATGCTTCTGTCCATGACAGTATTGGTAGGAGTGACCACCGCACAGTCCTTGTGGAGACGAAGTCCCGCCTTCACATTGAGGATACCGTCCATCGTGTTGTGTGGCACTATAACCGTGCTAAATGGGATAGATTTCAAACAGATCCAGCAATGCAAAACTGGGCATCCATGAGGCGCTGTGGACCATCAGCAGCAGCAGAATTGTACTCGACCACAATCTGTAACCTCATGGCCCGGCATATCCCCCACTCTACTATTACCATCAAGCCAGGAGACCAACCCTGGTTCAATGAAGAGTGCAGGAGGGCATGCCAGGAGCAGCACCAGGCATACCTCAAAATGAGGTGTCAACCTGGTGAAGCTACAACACAGGACTACTTGCATGCCAAGCTGCGTAAGCAGCATGCGATAGACAGAGCTAAGCGATCCCATAACCAACGGATCAGATCTAAGCTCTGCAGTCCTTCCACATCCAGCCGTGAATGGCGGTGGACAATTAAACAACTAACTGGAGGAGGTGGCTCCACAAATATCCCCATCCTCAATGATGGGGAAGCCCAGCACATCAGTGTGAAAGATAAGGCTGAAGCATTTGCAACAATCTTCAGCCAGAAGTGCCGAATTGATGATCCATCTCTGCCTCCTCCTGAAGTCCCAAGCATCACAGATGTCAGACTTCAATCAATTCGATTCACTCCAAGCAACGAGATATCAAGCAACGACTGAAGGCACTGGATACTGCAAAAGCTATGGGCCCTGACAATATTCCGGCAATAGTACTGAAGACCTGTGCTCCAGAACTTGCTGCGCCTCTAGCCAAGCTGTTCCAGTACAGCTACAACAGTGGCATCTACCCTACAATGTGGAAAATTGCCCAGGTATGTCCTGTACACAAAAAGCAGGACAAGTCCAACCTGGCCAACTACCGCCCCATCAGCCTACTCTCAATCATCAGTAAAATGATGGAAGGTGTCATCAACAGTGCCAGCAAGCAGCACTTGCTTAGCAATAACCTGCTCAGTGACGCTCAGTTTGGGTTCCGCCAGGGCCACTCAGCTCCTGACCTCATTACAGCCTTGGTTCAAATATGGACAAAAGGGCTGAACTCAAGAGGTGAGGTGCAAGTGACTGCCCTTGACATCAAGGCAGCATTTGACCGAGTATGGCATCAAGGAGCCCTAGCAAAACTGAGGTCAATGGGAATCGGGGAAAACCCTCCGCTGGCTGGAGTCATACCAGCACAAAGGAAGATGGTTGTGATTGTTGGAGGTCAATCATCTGAGCTCCAGGACATCACTGCGGGAGTTCCTCAGGGTAGTGTCCTAGACCCAACCATCTTCAGCTGCTTCATCAATGACCTTCCTTTAATCATAAGGTTAGAAGTGGGGATGTTCGCTGATGATTGCACAATGTTCAGCACCATTCGTGACTCCTCAGATACTGAAGCAATCCGTGTAAAAATGCAGCAAGACCTGGACAATATCCAGGCTTGGGCTGATAAGTGGCAAGTAACATTCGCACCACACAAGTGCCAGGCAATGACCATCTCCAACAAGAGAGAATCTAACCATCTCCCCTTGACATTCAAAGGCATTACCATCGCTGAATCCCCCACTATCAACATCCTAGGGGCTACCATTGACCAGAACTGAACTGGAGTAGCCATATAAATACTGTGGCTACAACAGCAGGTCAGAGGCTAGGAATCCTGAGGCAAGTAACTCACCTCCTGACTCCCCAAAGCCTGTCCACCATCTACAAGGCACAAGTCAGGAGTGTGATGGAATACTCTCCATTTGCCTGGATGGGTGCAGCTCCAACAACACTCAAGAAGCTCCACTCCATCCAGCCCGCTTGACTGGCACCCCATCTACAAATATTCACTCCCTCCACCACCGACGCACAGTGGCAGCAGTGTGTACCATCTACAAGATGCACTGCAGCAATGCACCAAGGCTCCTTAGACAGCACCTTCTAAACCCGCGACCTTTACCAACTAGAAGGACCAGGGCAGCAAATACATGGGCACACCACCACCTGCAGGTTCCCCTCCAAGTCACACACCATCCTGACTTGGAACGATATCGCTGTTCCTTCACTGTCGCTGGGTCAAAATCCTGGAACTCCCTTCTTAACAGAATTGTTGGTGTACATACCCCACATGGACTGCAGCAGTTCAAGAAGGCAGCTCACCACCACTTTCCCAAGGGCAATTAGGGATGGGCAATAAATACTGGTCTGGCCAGCATCCCATGAATGTATTTTTAAAAGAATTTCACATATCGCAATGATTCTTCACTTACCTTTAAGTAGCACTTAATG
This sequence comes from Heterodontus francisci, assembly GCF_036365525.1. Taxonomy (NCBI): domain Eukaryota; kingdom Metazoa; phylum Chordata; class Chondrichthyes; order Heterodontiformes; family Heterodontidae; genus Heterodontus; species Heterodontus francisci. The sequence goes on along the minus strand of NC_090393.1, from coordinate 28,053,739 downwards.
GGGGAGAAAAAGAATTAGGCCTGTTTTCAGGCACCACGGTCATGATATGTGATTTGCCTGTTCCTGTTAGGGCAGGCAGCATACAAACTTCTTGCTGAATCATTTCCATGATTTCTGCTTGCAGCTAAATACAACCCACGCTGCTGATTGCATGCACAACTAGGGGCCTAATAGCGTGCGAGACAAGCTTTCAACTAGCCTCTCACTCTTAAAGGCAGTCTGCCCCTTCAAAAGGGACGCTGCACTGAATGAATGGAGGCTGCTGCTGACTGTCACTGCTGCAATTGAAAAGAAGGGAAATGGAGCCCCAGGGAGGAGAGAGGACTCTGCGGTTTACAGATGAGGCGCTGGATGTCTCAGTAATGGAGGTATATCAGGAAGGGAGATGCCATGTTTCCATGGGGAGCCAGGAAGTCCGCAAGGTCTGACCTCCAAAGGGAATGGTAGCAGGTAGACAGGGAGGTCAACTCCTGCAGCCTGGACCTGAGGACCTGACAGCAGTGCCGCAAGAAGTTTAATGACTTTGTGGATGGCCAAAGTCAGTGAATGCATCGTATGACAACTATACCCACTGCACTGCCAACCTCTCGTTCATATACTCCACCACACCCTCCCACACTTGTCAATGATGCCAGCTTCACATCCACCTCTTGCTGCCTCCAAATACCTCCAGCTGTGACAGGCACATCACCCAAACACAGCAACATAATCACTGGCATTCTGCCCCCTGTCTTGCAGGACAAGGTGGCATGAAATACAAGGGAGCAGTAGAGAACTGGCGGGTGCTAGGCACAGCTTCATTCCCTGAGCTCAATGGAGGTGTTGGTGCTCTGCATCATGGGGGTATGCTGCGACAGAGTCTGTGGCATCCGGCGTTGATGACAGCGTACAGGATGATATGTTACTGCATTATGCCTCTTCTCAATTCCTAACTCAACCTCATGTTGCTATATAGCATGAAACGCAAGTTGCAAATGCTGTGACCATGGACCTCTTGCTTTACACCCCATCCCCCTCACCCCAAGAAACAGTTGCCAGACTAACCACTGCGTCCCAGGAGGAAGAAGAGAGAGCTGCATCAGAGGTCCGAGGAAGAAATACTGCCACTTGATCTGACACTCTCAGCTACCAGTTCTGATAGTGGCACTGCAGAAACTTTAGAGGCTAGTATAGAGTCGGAATCTGTGTCTGGTAAGCCTTCAGGCACGTGTCAGCTGCAGCCAGGCTGGGGGAAAGGGTAACTCCTGCCAGCTCACTGGTGGGCGAGGTTGCAGACACGTTCTGCTGCCGGGGATTTGGATGAAGACTTCAATGGGACAGCATACAGGAGAATAATAATGAACATCCACATGAAGTTGCTTGGTGTTTTGGCAGGCCTGCCAGGCAGCTTCCTGTCACTGCCAAGGAACATGGATGAGTCACAGGGCATCACACAGAGCTTGGAGGCCAGCCGCTCCACTGTGGAATCGAATGCCAACTCCACAGCAACACTTGTGGACCCAGCTGTGATGCAGCGTTTAGTGGCTGCTGTCTCAGCTTCTCCTGCATAGGTGGAAGCCACACGACCTCTTAGTGCGAGGTGGAAGCTCAGACGGAGATCATGAAATCCATGTCTGCTGCCATGCAGGCTTAGACTGCTGCTATCATGGCTGTGCATATCAGTGTTCAAAGGGGTGTGCAGGCTCCCTCAGCAGTCCAGCACTCTGTCCTCCAATAGATCACTAGCATCGTTGAGGTGCAGCTCTGTGGAAGTGGCAGCAGCACCGTGGAGCTGGAACCTGCTCTCCTCTCTCAGGATGGCAGCATTTGCGCTCCCACCAGTGTTGCTCTGCCAGTGCCATTGCTTCTCAACCAACCAGCCCACCTAGACTGCTTCCACCCATGCCGAGGTGATGCAGCATGAAGCCGAGCCTTCAAGCTCCAGACCTACTTGAGGGTTTCCTGCAAGGCCATCTGCAGCCTCCCCCAAGTGAAATTCAGCATTTTAAGTTCATAATTACTGCTGAAAAACCTCTCTGGTCATGGAAAACTAATTTTATGTTTGTGGAATGTTAAATGTCTTCATTATGATAAAAATCCAGATTTTTGAAAACAAATCTGTTTTTAAAAAAAAATTGCAGCTTCCACCTTAATTCCGTATGTATGTCCCAATCATTTATTTCACTCTCTGTCCTTCACTTTTCATAAGTTTTATATTCAGGGCTTTTAACTTCCTGATTTGCTGTCTCTGAGAATGCTGGCTGCTTACCCTGTTTGATGACAGCGCTGTTGCTGGGTGCCGGGAGATCCCGTTGACTTGGCACCAGCTTCAAACTGACATCTGCAAAGAGGAGGTCCATGCCATTCAGATCCCTATATCTTTTCTGGGCAGCTTTCTTCGAGGTTAATGGTGAGCGCTGTCACTTAGCCGTTAACCATGAAATCAGGGTCAAAGTGTTTTCAATAAAGTAGTGCTCCTTCCTATGCTCAGAACATTTTAACATTTGCAGGCCTGGAATGGAGTTGTATGCATTTTTGTGCAGAGTTCTCTCATGGTCGCAGCGCTTGTAATCAGCTGTATAAATCCAGTCATACATCCCCAACTCCTGGTCTCCAATCAGTAGCTCAGTATAAAAGGGAGTTTTTTTTAGAAGCCATATGTTGAATGGGTGACTTATATAGCTTAAATGGTCCTGAATTACCCAGGTAAGCTACAGAGAAAATGTGATTCTTAAAAGATTGTGCTACTTTCCTCATGGGTTTATAATAATATGCTGGTTTAAATGCAAAATAAAAAAGCTGCAAAATAAGCCAAGTGAAATTGATATTAAATAAAAGCTCTTGTCAAGCTGCATAAATCAAGCTACATTTGGGGATATATTAGACTGTCAATTAAGATATCTTTTAATCTTTGTTTCATTTAAAGGCTGAGTATTTATGACTTGTTAATGTCCCGAAGAGCCAGTCTGTTATGACAAATTTAAAACTGCCTTATTGTTGCTTCCCAAATGACTGAGTAAATGTACTGTGTGCTACTGAGTCATTGCAGACCAGGAAGGTTGCAAGTTCAATCCCTGGTCTCTGCTGAATTAGCTGATATTGGCCAAGGTGAGAGTGGAGCATTACAAATAGCCATGGGCTAAGGGAGGAGAGGGAAAAAATCAGTTAAGCGTTCCTGCTGAATTTGTCAAAACAATATCTTCAGGAGGTGAGCGTAGAAAAAGAGAGAAAATTATGGAGAAGGGAAAGTTTCATCTGATTTTAGGCAAGCTTCCAAGTCTCTTCCCCTGTATGCTTTGGTGGATGGATATACTCAGAATAGCCAAGTGTCATTTTTGCTTCAAGGATTGAACTCAGTCAATATGTAAAACCTACTCAGATTAAAGCGAATGCAAGTTAGAATTTAAAGGTAATGCTCAATTTTTATAATGCAACTATTTGACTTGTGTTTCTTGCAGGTAAAAGTATATTTCTCTTTTTGTAACAACTTTGTTCTGTGCTGTTTCTTTTCTTCCTCCCCCATGCTTTCTATGCCTTGACCTCTAATTCCTGTGCTGTGACTCCCTTTTATATGTTGTTAACTATCTGCAAGCATTTTAAATATGTCCCTTTTACTGGTGAGCTTTCATATTTGTGATCTAGAACATTGTCCGAGTTCAGGGCACAGCGTGGCCAGTATTGACGGTTTTCAGAGGACCAGGAGACTGTCGGGATTCAGTCTGATAGATGTTGATCTCCTGAGTCCTACTCTTGCTCTGGCATTAATTTTTAATTTTTAGAAGCAATTGAAGCAGCAAATAAACTTCCAAGTCCTAAAGTTAAGCTGGACTGTTTGCCTGCTTTACAAGTCATGCTCCTGTTTTGCAACAGCACTCTACTGTACAAACATCTTGGAGAATGGACCTTGAAAGGGTCAAGGTGATTGGGTGTAGCGACTGGGAGAATGGTGTTGAGCAGTACCACTCCAAAAGTAACCGGGAACGAGGAAGGGTGTGCAGCTGGACTAATAGCCAGACAGTAGATTCCAGACAAAATTGGCAAAATATCTGGAATGAAGGATGAACAGATGTGGAATAGGGAACTATTTTGACAGCTGAAAACTGGTTGAAGTTGTTTTTACAATTATCTTGTCTGAACTACCACATGGTGAGTTAGCATGAATCATTTTAGAGCTTGTGATCTATGGTGTTGAGTTGGAGTGGAGCAATTGGCAAGGTAAGAGGCTGATTGCACTATTATAATCTTGCACCATTACAGACATACATTATCACTCTTTTTGTCTTTTGTAATCTCCATTGTAAATTTTGAGCTCTTTTGCACCTTTTTTATTGACTAAGTATTCATAAGTAACAAAAGAGGATTGCAGTAGGGATTGGGCCACTAAGATAAACTTGTGATAATGAAATGGCATGGATACTGAATAGATAGCTTGCCACAGTTTTCACTGAAGAGGCTAACAAAGTGGAAATGACAATAGTAGATGTCAAGTGGGATATTACAACAGTTAAAATAGAAAAAAGGAGATACCAAACAAGCTAGCCAAACTTGAGGACAAAATAGGGATGAAGTCCTGCAGGCAGAGTTTAGGGAGTTAGGGAAGAAACTAGCAAGCAGGACCTCAAAGGTAATAATCTCCGTATTACTCCCAGTACCATGTGCTGGTGAGTATGGAACTAGGGGGATAGAGTTGAGGAATGTGTGACTGGAGAGATACTGCTGGAAGAAGGGCTTTAGATTCCTGGGACATTGGGACTGGTTCTGGGGGAGATGGAACCTGTACAGGCCAGATGGTTACCCCTGAACAGAGCTGGGGCCAGTGTCCTTGTGGGCGTTTGTTAGTGCTATTGGTGAGGGTTTAAACTAACTTGGAAGAGGTGTGGGAACCAGGAGGTAATAGAGCGGAAAATCAAGGTGCACAGAGAATTGGGAAAGGCAGATGGCACTAGAATAGGAAATAGTAAGGTATTGGGTGGTTTCAGAGTAAGAGGGACTGTAATAAGGTCTAAATTAGGTTTACTATCCATGTATGTGAATGCACAAGAGTACGACAAATAAGGTTGGTAAGCTGCAGGTGATGTCTGGCGATAATGGAGACCTGGCTCAAAAAAGGGCAGAACTGGGTACTAAATATTCCTACATACAAGGTGTTTAGGGAAGGAAAGAAAGTAGATGGGGTAGCAGTATTGGTGAAGGAGAACATTACAGTGCTGGAGAGAGGATATCCTAGAGGGGTCGAGGACAGAATCTATTTGGTTAAAGCTGACAAACAATAGAGGTACCATTACATTGCTGGGTGTATTCTATAGACCACCAACTAGTGGGAAAGATACAGAGCAACAAACTTGCAAGAAAATTAGAGAGGTGCAAAAATTATAGCGTAGTTATAATGGGGGCTTTAATTATCCTATTAAAGACTGGAATAGGAATAGTGCAAAGGACAGAGAGGGCCAGAGTTTCTAGAGTGCGTTCAGGAGAATTTTCTACATCAGTATGTTTCCAGTCCAATGAGAAAGGAGGCATTGCTGGATCTGGTTCTGGGGAATGAGGTGGGTCTAGTGAATCAAGTGTCAATAGGGGAACATTTAGGTGACAGTGATCATAGTGGAGCAATCCAGGGTAAAAACAATTAATTGGGAGAGGGAATCAAAGATTGGCAGGCAAAACTGCAACGGAACAATGGGCTGCCTTTAAAAAGGAGTTAGTTCAGGTACAGTCAAGCTATATTTCCAAGAGGGGGAAAGGTAGGGCAAACAAATCCAGAGCTTCCTGGATGACGAAAGAGATAGAGAGTAAGAGAAAGTAGAAAAAGGGTGCATATGACAGATGTCAGGTGGATAGTACAAGTGAGAACCAGGCTGTATATAGAAGGTTCAGAGAGGAAGTGAGGAAACAAATAAGGGAAACAAAGAGAGAGTTTGAGAGGAGACTGACAGCTAACATAAAAGGGAATCCAAAAGTCCTCTATAGGCATATAAATAGTAAAACGGTGGTGAAAGAAGGAGTGGGGCTGATCACGGACCTAAAAGGGGATTTATGCATGGGGGCAGAGGGCATAGCTTAGGTACTAAATGAGTACTTTGCATCTGTCTTTACCAAGGCAGAAGATGCTGCTCAAGTCATGGTGGAAGAGGAGGTAGTTGAGACACTGGATGGGCTAGAAATTGATAAAGAGGAGATATTGGATGGGCTGGCTGTACGTAAAGCTGATAAATCACCAGGACCAGGTGTGATGCATCCAAGGATACTGAGGGAAGCAAGGGTGGAAATTACGGAGGCACTGGCCATAATCCTCCAAACCTCCTTTGATACAGGGCTGGTGCCGGAGGACTGGAGGATTGCAAATGTTACACCCTTGTTCAAGGAAGAGTGTAAGGATGAGCCCTGCAACTACAGGCCAGTTAGTTTCACCTCAGTGGTGGGAAAGTTTTTAGAAACGAAAATTTGGGACAAAATTAACAGTCATTTGGACAAATGTGCATTAATTCGGGAAGCCAGCACAGATTTGTTAAAGGCAAATCATGTTTAACTAACTTGCTTGAGTTTTTTGACGTGGTAACTGAGCGAGTTGATGAGGGTAATGCTGTCGCTGTGGTCTACATGGACTTCCAAAAGACATTTGATAAAGTGCCACATGACAGGCTTGTCAGAAAAGTTAGAGCCCATGGAATAAAAGGGACAGTAGCAGCATGGATACAAAGTTGGCTGAGTGACAGGAGATGGAGAGTAGTGGTGAACAGTTGTTTTTCAGACTGGAGGAAGTTTGTAGTGGAGTTCCTCAGGGGTCAGTGTTTAGGCTATTGCTTTTCTTGATCAATGTTAGCGACCCAGACTTGGGTGGACAGGGCACGATTTCAAAATTTTTGGGTGACACAAAACTTGGAAGTAATTTGAACTGCGAGGAAGATGGTGATAAAGTGCAAGAGGATATAGACAGGCTGGTGGAATGGGAGGGCAAGAATGAAATTTAATGCAGAGAAGTGTGAAGTGATTTTGGTAGGAAGAATGAGGAAAGACTATATAAAATAAAAGGTACAATTCTAAAGGAGGTGCAGGAACAGAGACACTTGGGGATATATGTGCACAAATCGCTGAAGGTTGCAGGGCAGGTTGAGAAAGTAGTTAATAAAGCATGCAGGATCCTGAGCTTTATAAATAGGGGCATACAGTACAAAAGCAATGAAATTATGATAGACATGCCAAGGCCAGAACATTTCAGCCTGGAGATGATGTGTTAGTGCTGTTACCAATACCGAGAGAAACGTTGAAAGCCTGGTTCAGTGGCCCATTCAGAGTAATAAAGGGAATTAGCAAGGTGAATTATATAATTGACACCCTAGATTGTAGGAAAAAGCAAAGGCTGTGCCACATCAACATGTTAAAACAGTATCTCGGCCGAAAAGGGGACAAACAAGCACAGGTGTGTCAGGCAGTCAGGAAAGAAGGGTAAAAGAGACAGTGAGAATGAGTTAAAGGGAGGCCGGGAGCATTCCCAAATTGAACCCCCTACCGTCCGGTTAGCTAACACTGAAATGTTAGGAAATTAGACACAGTACTCTCCTATTTAAACGCATAACAGAGAGGAGACCTAACAAGGCTGCTCACAGCGTTTAAAGGGATCTGCAGGGACAAACCAGGGTGCGCAACCCTCACCCTACACGATATAGATGTAGGAGAGACCCCTCCCATAAAACAAAATCCCTATTGCCTAGTCCCAGGAAACTGATCCAGGTTCGGGAGGAAATTCAGAATGAAGACCTGGAAATGAAAGATTTAAATTCTGAAGGGAGACACGGAAAAGCTCATAAGCCAAAGGAAAACCCTAAGCTCAAAAAGGTGGCAGATTTGGAGGGTGGTGAAGGTGGTAGTGACTGCAAGTGAAATATCCTAACTGAGGAGGAATTGTGGGCCAGGCTGAATGAGTTGGAACAACAGGAAGGGATACAGGATGAAATTGATAAGTGGTCTCGAGCTGCAAGGAAAAAAATCCAGCAGTGGGTTAAAGTACAAAATAACAATGAAGCACTTCAAGGCAGGCTTAAAACTTTGCCCGACAACGTGTCTTATGATGATTTGGTGCCATTTGGCCCACTTGCATTTATCCCAGGACAGCTAATCCACACAAATGAAGTCACCATTTTACTAGGTTTGCAAAGTGCTCTACAAAGCAAGCTTGATAGTCTGGCGGCGCTAAAAGCACTGGATGATTTTCCACAAAGTTATGAACAACTTTGAATCCAGGGTTGAATTCACTGATACAGAGAAACTGGAAAAGGAAGGTATTGTAGAAATACATGAGGAAATTCAGTATAACCTGGAGCACAAGCTGATTGAGCCCAGTCAGAGCAGTTGGAATTCCCCAGTTGTGCTCAATCCCGGATGAAAAAAAAACTAGAGTATGGCTATGACAGTGGGACCGATGAGTGTGTGTGGACAGTTTCTTTTTAATTTGTGATCTCATAAGGAAATGTTCCGGTCTTCATATTTCATTTTGCGTGGTGGGGAGGTTTCACGCCAATGTGCTTTGTTGAATGATTTTCTTTAATCCACTGACTGGAGATCTGAAATTATATTGTTTAAAAGACATTTTAGAAAAGAACAGCTAAAAGGATGACTGCTGGCAGCTTAGGATGGCCACCTAATTTGCAACACTGTATCCTACATTGCAAGATCTGTGAGGAGGGAGATGAAATGTCTGCTTATTTCCCAAGACCCAAGAACCAGGAAGTTTAAGGGAACTACTTGTTCTTTTAACATGAAGAAATACTGCTAATTGCTATGTTTGAATCAGAGTGACTATCATGTGACAAGCCCCTCCCCATATGTGTTTTTAAGCTAGTGTTTCTCTGTAGCTGAAAGGAGAACCTTCTGGACTCTAACACGTGCAGACATAGGTGGGGGGCCTCTGTCCATTACAGCTTACAAGCTTTAAACTCTGCCTGTTGACTGACCACCTTTGCATACTCTGGCTACAATCAGAAACCCTGTTGGAGGAAATCATCCACATCGCTGTCTTCAAGAGACCCACTGAACCAGTCATCTACCTCTTCAAACTAAAAGCCTCAGGTCCACTGAATTCAGCTAGAAGCCAGCTGAATTATCAAACCCCACAGACTGTATATCCCTCTTTTTTTCTATGGACTCTAACTCAGCTGAATTACCTTTCCCCACTCTGTAACCTATTTGTGTGCGTGAGTGAAAGTTGATGCGTAGTTTATTATTTTTATTTCAGTTTAGGTACAATAAAGTACAATAAACTCAAGAAAACCTGTCCAGTTGGTTCATGTTATGATCATAGCAAGTAAGTAATCAAACACCTACTTTAAGAAAGAATTAAACCGGTTGTGGTCAAACAAGGAGATGGAAAAGCGGGAAGCCCTTTGACTCGTCCTCACTTACTTGTAACAGAGTGAACATGCACACTAGTTTTTGTTATTAAATGAAAAGTGTAAATTTGCACAATTAAACTATTTTAATGCAATAGAAAAAAATCCATATGACCGGTAATGACACCGGTACCAGAAGATACTCAGTATTAGGTAATATTGCAGATTTTTAAATATTTGGAATTATTTTTGTCCACTAATGTTGCCTTGGAAGTTCAACCTGTAATAAAATATTTGCTTCTGGTGTACATTGTCTATCTGGATGTCCTATCTATCTATAGGACAATAACACTGACTACTTTCTTGTTTCAGGGTGCACTTGTGCTCGTACTGTGGTATGGTGCAAAACTCGTCTATGATGAAAGACATGGAAAATCTGGAATCTCTTTTGGGACTCTGGCATGTAAGTGATGGCAACTGTACTCCTTCTGCATGAATGCATGTAGATGATAGTTAACTAAGATAGTTGGACTGCAGTTGTGTATGGTCGGTTCCAGAATAATGCAAATTATCCATTCTGCCCTCCGTAATGAGGTGCAAAACACATAGTGGAATTTTGACGTTTTTGAGATTTTGCTTTGGCTGATTGTAAGATCTGAATGCAGGTTTTTTTTAATGAGCTTGTATTTGTATTGATACTGCCACCTAAGGAAGAAATAGCAGGAAACAAACTCATTAAACCTTGAAACCATTTTAATAGTCACAAAGCAGCATAGGATAAATGTGACAATTCTTGGTGATTATTACCTTCATGGATCCTTTGCACTCATCCACTGCTGAATTGCAATTGTTGTAAACTGTGGGCTAGACAGGTAGGAACATAGAACATTACAGCGCAGTACAGGCCCTTCAGCCCTCGATGTTGCGCCGACCTGTGAAACCATCTGACCTACACTATTCCATTTTCATCCATATGTCTATCCAATGACCACTTAAATGCCCTTAAAGTTGGCGAGTCTACTACTGTTGCAGGCAGGGCGTTCCACGCCCCTACTACGGCAGTAGTAGGGGCGGCACAGTGGCGCAGTGGTTAGCACCGCAGCCTCACAGCTCCAGCGACCCGGGTTCAATTCTGGGTACTGCCTGTGCGGAGTTTGCAAGTTCTCCCTGTGTCTGCGTGGGTTTCCTCCCACATGCCAAAGACTTGAGGTTGATAGGTTAATTGGCCATTAGCAATTGCCCCTAGTATAGGTAGGTGGTAGGGAAATATAGGGACATGTGGGGATGTGGTAGGAATATGGAATTAGTGTAGGATTAGTATAAATGGGTGGTTGATGGTCGGCACAGACTCGGTGGGCCGAAGGGCCTGTTTCAGTGCTGTATCTCTAAACTAAACTACTCTCTGTGTAAAGAAACTACCTCTGACATCTGTCCTATATCTATCACCCCTCAACTTAAAGCTATGTCCCCTCGTGTTTGCCATCACCATCCGAGGAAAAAGGCTCTCACTATCCACCCTATCCAACCCTCTGATTATCTTATATGTCTCTATTAAGTCACCTCTTCTCCTCCTTCTCTCTAACGAAAACAACCTCAAGCCCCTCAGCCTTTCCTCGTAAGACCTTCCCTCCATACCAGGCAACATCCTAGTAAATCTCCTCTGCACCTTTTCCAAAGCTTCCACATCCTTCCTATAATGCGGTAACCAGAACTGCACGCAATACTCCAGGTGCGGCCGCCACAGAGTTCTGTACAGCTGCAGCATGACCTCGTGGCTCCTAAACTCGATCCCCCTACTAATAAAAGCTAACACACCATATGCCTTCTTAACAGCTCTATTAACCTGGGTGGCAACTTTCAGGGATTTATGTACCTGGACACCAAGATCTCTCTGCTCATCTACACTACCAAGAATCTTCCCATTAGCCCAGTACTCTGCATTGCTGTTACTCCTTCCGAAGTGAATCACCTCACACTTTTCCGCATTAAACTCCATTTGCCATCTCTCAGCCCAGCTCTGCAGCCTATCTATGTCCCTCTGTAACCGACAACATCCTTCGGCACTATCCACAACTCCACCGACCTTCGTGTCATCCGCAAATTTACTAACCCACCCTTCTACACCCTCATCCAGGTCATTTATAATAATGACAAACAGCAGTGGCCCCAAAACAGATCCTTGCGGTACACCACTAGAAACTATACTCCAGGATGAACATTTACCATCAACCACCACCCTCTGTCTTCTTTCAGCTAGCCAATTTCTGATCCAAAGCACTAATTCACCTTCAATCCCATACTTCTGTATTTTCTGCAATAGCCTACCGTGGGGAACTTTATCAAACGCCTTACTGAAATCCATATAGACCACATCCACGGCTTTACCCTCATCCACCGGTTTGTTCACCTTGTCAAAAAACTCAATAAGGTTTGTGAGGCACGACCTACCCTTCACAAAACCGTGCTGACTATCTCTAATGAACTTATTCTTTTCAAGATGATTATAAATCCTATCTCTTATAACCTTTTCCAATATTTTACCCACAACCGAAGTAAGGCTCACAGGTCTATAATTACCAGGGCTGTCTCTACTCCCCTTCTTGAACAAGGGGACAACATTTGCTATCCTCCAGTCTTCCGGCACTATTCCTGTCGACAATGACGACATAAAAATCAAGGACAAAGGCTCTGCAATCTCCTCCCTGGCTTCCCAGAGAATCCTAGGATAAATCCTATCTGGCCCAGGGGACTTATCTATTTTCACACTTTCCAAAATTGCTAACACCTCCTCCTTGTGAACCTCAATCCCATCTAGCCTAGTAGTCTGTATCTCAGTATTCTCCTCGACAACATTTTCTTTCTCCACTGTAAATACTGACGAAAAATATTCATTTAACACTTCCCCTATCTCCTCCGATTCCACACACAACTTCCCACTACTATCCTTGATTGGCCCTAACCTATCTCTAGTCATTCTTTTATTCCTGATATACCTATAGAAAGCCTTAGGGTTTTCTTTGATCCTATCCGCCAATGACTTCTCGTGTCCTGTCCTTGCTCTTCTTATCTCTCCCTTTAGATCCTTCCTGGCTAGCTTGTAACTCTCAAGTGCCCTAACTGAGCCTTCACGTCTCATCCTAACATAAGCCGCCTTCTTCCTCTTGACAAGCTCTTCAACTTCTTTAGTAAACCACGGCTCCCTCGCTCGACAACTTCCTCCCTGCCTGACAGGTACACGCAGTAGCTGCTCCTTGAATAAGCTCCACATTTCGATTGTGCCCATCCCCTGCAGTTTCCTTCCCCATCCTACGCATCCTAAATCTTGCCTAATCGCATCATAATTTCCTTTCCCCCAGCTATAATTCTTGCCCTGCTGTATATGCCTGTCCCTGCCCATCGCTAAGGTAAACCTAACCGAATTGTGATCACTATCACCAAAGTGCTCACCAACTTCTAAATCTAACACCTGGCCGGGTTCATTACCCAGTACCAAATCCAATGTGGCATCACCCCTGGTTGGCCTGTCTACATACTGTGTCAGAAAACCCTCCTGCACACACTGGACAAAAACAGACCCATCTAAAGTACTCGAACTATAGTATTTCCAGTCAATATTTGGAAAGTTAAAGTCCCCCATAACCACTACCCTGTTACTCTCGCTCCTGTCAAGAATCATCTTTGCTATCCTTTCCTCTACATCTCTGGAACTATTTGGAGGTCTATAGAAAACTCCCAACAGGGTGACCTCTCCTCTCCTGTTTCTAACCTCGGCCCAGACTACCTCAGTAGACGAGTCCTCAAACGTCCTTTCTGCCGCTGTAATACTTTCCTTGATTAACAATGCCACACCCCACCCTCTTTTACCATCTTCTCTGTTCTTAGTGAAACATCTAAATCCCGGAACCCGCAACATCCATTCCTGTCCCTGCTCTACCCATGTCTCTGAAATGGCCACAACATCGAGATCCCAGGTACCAACCCATGCTGCAAGCTCACCCACCTTATTCCGGATGCTCCTGGCGTTGAAGTAGACACATTTTAAACCAAGCTCTTGCTTGCCAGTGCCCTCTTGTGTCCTTATAACCTTATCCCTGACCTCACTATTCTCAACATCCTGCACACTGGAACTACAATTTAGGTTCCCATCCCCCTGCTGAATTAGTTTAAACCCCCCCAGAAGAGCATTAGCAAATCTCCCCCCCAGGATATTGGTACCCCTCTGGTTCAGGTGAAGACCATCCTGTTTGTAGAGGTCCCACCTACCCCAGAAAGAGCACCAATTATCCAGGAAACCAAAACCCTCCCTCCTACACCATCCCTGCAGCCACGTGTTCAACTCCTCTCTCTCCCTATTCCTCACTTCGCTAGCACGTGGCACGGGCAACAACCCAGAGATAACAACTCTGTTTGTTCTCGCTCTAAGCTTCCACCCTAGCTCCCTGAATTTCTGCCTGAAATCCCCATCTGTCTTCCTACCTATGTCGTTGGTGCCTATGTGTACCACGACTTGGGGCTGCTCCCCCTCCCCCTTGAGGATCCCAAAAACACGATCCGAGACATCACATACCCTGGCACCTGGGAGGCAACACACCAACCGTGAGTCTCTCTCGTTCCCACAAAACCTCCTATCTGTTCCCCTAACTATGGAGTCCCCAATGACTAATGCTCTGCTCCTCTTACCCCTTCCCTTCTGAGCAACAGGGACAGACTCTGCGCCAGAGACCTGTATCCCATTGCCTACCCCTGGTAAGTCGTCTCCCCCAACAGTATCCAAAACGGTATACCTGTTGTTAAGGGAAACGGCCACAGGGGGTCCCTGCACTGCCTGCTGGTTCCCTCTCCTTCCCCTGACGGTAACCCATCTACCTTCTTCTTTTACCTGAGGTGTGACTGCCTCCCGATAACTCCTCTCAATAATCCCCTCCGCCTCCCGAATGATCCGAAGTTCCTCCAGCTCCAGTTCCCTAACGCGGTCCTCGAGGAGCTGGAGCTGGGTGCACTTCCCGCAGATGCAGTCAGCAGGGACACCCTTGGCAACCCTTACCTCCCACATTCTGCAGGAGGAACATTCAACTGCCTTAACCTCCATTCCCACTATTCTAAATTCCCAAGTTTTTAACCAATCACACGATAAAACAAGAAGAGAAATAGAAAAAGCCTTACCTTACCTACACACAACCGAGTCCTTTTTTTGGTAAGAGGAGGAGGGCGGGTGGGAGACACTACAAGAGTAGTGTCTCGGGTTCAGAAACAGCCCAAATATATAGATTTCTACTTACCCAGCAGTCCCTGCTCCACCGAAACCCCCGATGAAATTGACTTCCCAGCTGTTCACTCCTCGCTCGCAATGCCTGTGCTCCTGGAAAAGCTGCACAACGAAAAGGTAAGAGAATTTGCACAGCCCAAATATATAGGTTTCTACTTACCCAGCAGTCCCTGCTCCACCGAAACTCCCGATGAAATTGACTTCCCAGCTGTTCACTCCTCGCTCGCAATGCCTGTGCTCTTGGAAAAGCTGCACAACAAAAAGGTAAGAGAATTTACACAGCCCAAATATATAGGTTTCTACTTACCCAGCAGTCCCTGCTCCACCGAAACTCCCAATGAAATTGACTTCCCAGCTGTTCACTCCTCGCTCGCAATGCCTGTGCTCCTGGAAAAGCTGCACAACGAAAAGGTATAGTGGAATCTCCATTATCCTCATTCCCCATTATCCACCAAAATTTTCATGGGACAAAGCCATCCACTATGCTGCATCTCATTGAGCTATCTGCTAATATCAATCTCCAGTATGACATAAATCAACCTTGTGGCCCGAGAAGAATTACATTAATTTTCAATACCCTTTTCATTGTTGTACCCTGAGTGTTGCTGTACCGTAAGTCTAATTTGAGGACTTGATTGCGGCAAGTGAGAGCATATAATGGAGGCTCCACCACTGTATCATGGAATCATAGAATAGTTACAGCATAGAAGGAGGCCATTCAGCCCATTGTATCCATGCCAGCTGTCTGCAAGAGCAACTCACTTCGTCCCACTCCCTGCCTTTCTCCCGTAGCCCTGCAATTTTTTTTTCTCCTCAGATAATTACCTAATACCCTTTGAAGCCACGATTGAATATGCCTCCATCACACTCTTGGCAGTGCATTCCAGATCCTAAGCATTCGTTGTGTTTATATAAAAGAAATAGTTTTTCCTCATATCACCTTTGGTTGTTTTGCCATTTATCTTAAATCAGTGTCCTCTGGTTCTCGATCTTCCCCCAATGGGAATAGTTTCTCCTTTCTACTCTGTCCAGACCCTTCATGATTTTGAACACCTTTAACAAATCTCCTCTCCACCTTCTCTTCTCTAAGGAGAACAGTCCCAGCTTCTCCAGTCTATCCTCATAACTGAAGTCACTCATCCCTGGAACCATTCTTATAAATCTTTTCTACAACCTCTCTAATGCCTTCGCATCCTTCTGAAAGTGTGGTGCCTAGAATTGGACTCAATACTCCAACTGAGGGAATTGGCACAGCATTTCAGTTGTCGTGATGCAATTGAGAAATGTTGCACTTCAATACATTCCTACAGTTTCCAATGTAACTCATTTAATTAAGTTTAAAGAATAGCAGTTGATCCCCCTTGGCATTGCATGCAGGGAGTAAAGATAAAGTAAATTAAAAACAAAATACTGCAGGTGCTGGAAATCTGAAATAAAAACAAGAAATGCTGGAAATACTCAGGTCTGGCAGCATCTGTGGAGAGAGAAGCAGAGTTAACGTTTCAGGTCAGTTCTGATAAAGGGTCACTGACCTGAAACGTTAACTCTGCTTCTCTCTCCACAGATGCTGCCAGACCTGCTGAGTATTTCCAGCATTTCTTGTTTTTATATTAGTATAGATCAAGTGTAGTCTTCGGTGATGCAGGTTTAGAGGCCAATGAATAATTATACAACAGTCCTCATTTTGAAGTCATACATTCTGTCCTAATTTTTACAATTTGAATGTCCACATTTTTACTGGAAACTGCCTATGTATCTTGTCACACTGCAGTTATGGAAGGGGTGGGGGTTGGTTGTGGAAAGTCTATTTATGGCAGTAAATGCCTTCTTGTAAGCATCTTGATGTACACTAATGGCTGCCAAGATCTCATTGACATTGTGAATAAGTATTTTCAACTTGAAATATTTTGTATTGACATTTAGATTGTTTTGATAACGCAGTGATTTTCTCTTCAGTAGTTTTTTAAGTTTACTATTTTATTATGAAAAAGTGGAAAATGCTAAACTTATAACTGCTTGTTTTCAGGTGCAATTAGCAAATGTTCTGATTTGAAAGCTTTAACGCGAGAGAATGTTGTGCTTCAATAGACTGAAGTTGGTTAAGGTTTATATTTATGAAAGTCCATAATTTGGAAGCAAATGTGAGAATATGCTTTATATTAGACAAATTTTTAACTGCAATTGGTAGTAATATATCCATGAAGTAAGTATTTTTCAGTATTACTGTGCAAAGTTCTATGAAAGGTTAATTGAGAGGAAACCTAATGTGTAGCTGAGATGTCCATTTTATAAATACTGCATAAAAAGTAGAAATGGGAAGCAGTGAATAATTTACACATACTTTTTCTTGCATGATCTTTATTGTTTAATCTTTTGATCATTGATTTAAAAACTGGCAAATCAGAATTGTTTAAGAACTGCTGCAAAAGTGCAGTAATCATTTGAGGTGTGATTTTTACTGAATTAATATCTTTCTTCACAATCTTTTGCAAGTGTTGAAGACCTTTTGAAATCAGACACTGTTCTGAGCTATGACATTTACCATAGACTTTGTGTAAATAAATGCTTTAGAAGGATGAGTGATTTGAATCAAATTTAACCTCAAGTCAAACAGATCAATCTTATAGAAAAATGTGCTGTTTTGAAGATATGCTATTAAATTTCACCAGTATGCACTGACGATGTTTCAAAACTTGAAAATTCACAATGTTGACATCAGTGTATTTCAGTCTTTGTAAAAAAATAACTCCACAGGGTTTTTCTCTTAACCATACTCTTGACTGTAGGGGCATTCCAGCCCCTGTGCTAAATCTCATAGGACCTTCTTATAGTATGGCGCAACTTCAAAAACTGTGTAATCAGATTTTGTCCTATTAATTGACCTGTTCGCCATGGGGAAAGAAACACAAAAAGAGCCTTGTTGCAGCAACACTTGCCTGTGCTCTGATTCTCTACTAATTCAGCAAACTTTACGTAGCTGTATATTGATGTTACAACATGGAAACAAGACATTCGGCCCAGCCAGTCTGTGTTGGCATTTATCCTCCAATAGAGCAGTAGTCTTAATCCTATGTGCCCTCTCTGTTCCCAAACTCCTTTATTCCCCTTTCTTTCAACCACCTATTTAACCTATTCTGAAATGTTGACATGGTCTCTGCTATAATTACTAATGCTGATAGTACATACCACTGCCTCTGAAAGCTCTTTTTAATTAAAAAAAAAATCCTTCTCCTGCTCTCACCTAAACCTTTACAGTTAATCTTATGTCTATGTCTCCTTGATCTAGGCTGTTTAATCCAGGGAAACTATCTGTTTCTGTCTGACCTGAAATGTTAACTTTGTTTCTCTCTCAACTGATGCTGCCAGACTTGCTGAGTATTCCCAGCATTTTCTGGTTTTATTTCAGATTTCCAACATCTGCAGTATTTTGCTTTTGTCTCTATCTGCTCTGTTCCATTCCTTCAGAATTTCAAACACTTCTTTCAAATCGTCCCTTAATCTCTTGTGTAAACCAGTATGATTTTTTCCCAGCTGAAAACTGTTGAGTATCCCCCCCATACAGTGACTTGTTATTCTTGAACTCTGATCTGTAACTATCTCTTTTTCAGAGCATCCATACTACTGCTTGAATCATTGAGCTGAGTTGCTTAAAGTTTAAACAAATCATAAGAAACAAAAGATGGGTCTAGAGGTGGTGTAACAGCAGAATCATTACCAGCAGCTATCATTTGAAAAAATGGGAGCATTGCTTATGATAAGTCGTTGAATTCAATGTTGAGTCCATAAGGCTATAAAGTGCCTAATTGAAAGACGAGGTGCTGTTTCTCAAACTTTCATTGATCTTCATTGGCAGAATGTAGGAGGCCTCTGGTGATGATTCTCTTTTTATTTGCACTGCCTCTAGACCCATCTTTTGTTTCTTTACTTGTGTCATTACCATCTCCTTTTGCCTTGAACCATCATCCCTTTTGTATTTTATCACTCCTGCCTTCCACCCTATCACAGACCTTCCCTTTTGTTCTATTTTGCTCCCCCACCAACCCGAAACTCTTTCTCTCTCCACAGATGCTGCCTGGCCAGCAGAGTATCTCAGGCACTTCCTGTTTTTTATTTCAGATTTCCAGTTTCTACAGTAATTTGCTTTTGTATTAATATAGAATGAGATTGTTGACACAACAGTAGAGAAGAGGATTAGAAGGTTGGAATTTCAATTCCAAGGATCTAAACTGGCATCCCCAAGTAATTTCCAGGTTAGATGTATTAAAATAGAGTAGCATTTTCCCAAAGCTTTAGTTTACCTGCCCACCATAATATCAAAGGGAGCTCTATGCAAAGAGAAAATGGAAGAAAGAGTATTTGATTATTTTATGCCTTGGATGCCACCGTCAAGTAGAGTCAATGGGTTGAATTTTACCCTCGACGGACAGGAGCCGTCCACCGACTGAAAAATCGGTGGCGAACCTGCCTCCGCCTGTGCTGGAGACCAAACTGCATTTTGTGGTCCCCAGGCCTTTAATTGGTCTGAGGTGGGACTTCTACCTTATTGAGGCAGGAAGTCCCACCTAATGGAGCTGCTGGCCAATCATCGGGGCGGCAGCTCTTAGCACCAGCAGCGCCACTGGGAGCAGTGGCCACTGCTGGGACTGCAACCCAGCTTCAAGAACAAGAGGAAGGATGGCCCCGAGAAAAGGTAAGTTTTTCGGGCCTCGCTGGGTGTGATAGGTTGGCCCCGGCAAGGCAAGGGTGGTCGATTGGGGAAACGGAGGGGTGAATTGGGTGTTGGGGCTGGTTGGGGCATCGGGGGTGGCCCTCCATCTGGCATAGGGTGCCTGATCATGAGGATTTTGCTTTTGTCTGACTTGGCTGCCCGACCGGCCAAGCATAACATCCCCGTGGCGGTGAGCAGAGGCTGTTAACTGGCTACTTAATGGCCTTAAAATAAAAGCAAAATACTGCAGATGCTGGTACTCTGAACTAAAAGCAGAAAGTGCTGGAAATACTCAGCAGGTCAGGCAGCATCTGTGGGGAGAGAAGCAGAGTTGACGTTTCAGGTCTGTGACCTTTCATCAGAACTGGCAAAGGTTAGAAAAGAATTGGGTTTTAAGCAAGTGAAGGGGTTGGTGGGGGGGTGCGGGGGAAGAGAACAAAAGGGAAGGTGTGTGATAGGGCAGAGGGCAGGAGAGATTAAATAACAAAACTGTCCTGGGACAAAGGCAAAGAATGTGTTAATGCTTGTGGTGAAAGACAAAGCATTAATCCAGAGAGAGTGTTAATAGCGGAATAATGCGTAGCTCTGTCTACATGAAAAACAGGCACATCGTGAAAAAATAAAATAAAATGAAAATATAAAAAAGGCCAGTAATACTCTGAAGTTACTGAACTCAATGTTCAGTTCGCAAGGCTGTAGTGTGCCTGATCAAAAGATCAGGTGCTGCTCCTCGAGCTTGCGTTGATGTTCACTGGAACACTGGAGCAGGCCAAAGACACAAATGTTGGCATTCGAGCAGGGGCAGAGTGTTGAAATGGCAAGCGACCGGAAGCTCGGGGTCATGCTTTCGGACTGAGCAGAGGTATTCCGCAAAGCGGTCACCCGATCTGCATTTGGTCTCCCCTGTATAGAGGCGACCGCATTATGAGCAGCGAATACAGTATATCAAATTGAAGAAAGCACAAGTAAATTGTTGCTTCACCTGTAAGGTGTGTTTGGGGCCTTGGATGATGAGAGAGGAGGTAAAAGTCGGGTATTACAGCTGCTGCAATTGCACGGGAAGGTGCCATGGGAAGGGGACGAGATGATGGAGGAGTGGACCAGGGTGTCGCCGAGAGAACAATCCCTTGGGAATACTGACGGGAGGGAAAGGGAAGATTTGTTTAGTGGTGACATCACACTGGAGGTGGCAGAAATGGCAGAGGATGATCCCTTGGATATGGAGGCTGGTGGGGTGGAAAGTGAGGACAAGGGGAACCCTGTCACGGTTCTGGGAGGGGACGGGGTGAGGGCAGAAGTGCAGGAAATGGGTCAGATACGGTGAGGGCCCTGTCAACCACAGTGGGCGGGGAATCTTCAGTTGAGGAAAAAGGAAGACCTGTCAGAAGCGCTGTTGTGGAAGATTGCATTATCAGCACAGATGGGTCGGAGATGGAGAAACTGGGAGAATTGGATGGAGTCCTTACAGGAAACAGGGTGTGAGGAGGTGTAGTCAAAGTAGCCATGGGAGACGGTGGGCTTATAATGAATATTAGTAGACAGCCTATCCCCAGAGATGGAGACAGAGAAGTCGAGGAAGGGAAGTGAAGTGTCGGAGGTAGACCATGTAAAGGTGAGATAAGGGTGGAAATTGGAAGCAAAGTTGATGAAGATTTCCAGTTCAGGGCGAGAGCAGGAAGTGGCACCGATACAGTCGTCAATGTACTAAAAAAAGAGGTGAGGGTGGAGGCATGAGTAGGACTGGAACAATGAATGCTCAACATCCCACAAAAAGACGGGCATAACTCTGATCTATGCGGGTACCCACAGCAACACCTTTTATTTGAAGGAAGTGAGTGGAGTTGAAGGAGAAGTTGTTCAATGTGAGAACAAGTTCAGCCAGGTAGAGGAAGGTGGTGGTGGATGGGGACTGGTTGGGCCTCTGTTCAAGGAAGAAGCAGAGAGTCCTCACACCATCCTGGTGAGGAATGGAGGTGTAGAGAGATTGGACATCCATTGAGAAGAGGTGGTGGTTAGGGCCAAGAAACCGGAAATTGTCAAAATGACGTCGGACGTCTGAAGAGTTACGGCTGTAGGTGGTAAGAGAATGGACCAGGGGAGAAAAGATACAGTCAAGATAGGAAGAAATTTCAGTGGGCAGGAACAAGCTGAAGCAATGAGTCTACCAGGACACTCCTGTTTGTGGATTTTAGGTTGGAGGTAGAAGCAGGCTGTCCAGGGTTGTGGGACTATGGGGTTAGAAGCTGTAGAGGGAAGATCTCCGGAGATGAGGTCAGTGACAGTCCTGGAGACAGTGGCTTGATATTCAGTGGTGGGGTCATAGTCCAGAGGGAGATAGAAAGAAGAGTGTGAGAGTTGGCGCTCAACCTGTGCAAGGTAGAGGTCGGTATGCCAAACAACAACAGCACCCTTCATTTGCTTAAAACCTAATTCTTTCCTAGCCTTTGCCAGTTCTGATGAAAGGTCACAGACCTGAAACGTTAACTCTGCTTCTGTCTCCACAGATGCTGCCTGACCTGCTGAGTATTTCCAGCATTTTCTGTTTTTAATTTCATTTAAGGGCCTTGATTGGCCTGGGGTGGGCGGGCTGGTTTTCACTGCCACTGCCCCGTGTAAAATGATGGCGGGAGTGGGTCAGGAAGGGCCCCTGAACCCCTCTCTCCATTTTACGCCCTTTCCCCAAACCACCCCCCCCCCCCCCCCCCCACAGCCCCAAGAACCACCAGCCCGCTCTTTGTGGGGAGGTGGGAGGGTTTTGGGGAGGGAGAAAAATTCCAACAATCAGCATATTAAAATGGCACATTTCAAATTCCCTTCGCCATCCATCATGGAGTGGCTATTCTATGTCACCAATTGTAGCTAAAACTGTGAAAGGGAACAATTTCAGGATTCTTATCTTCATCACGGGTTCAAGTGCACACTGTAGAAATGCTAACTTGTATTCCAGAAATGGCAGATAGTTGGTTTAGAATGTATAATTTAGTCTTTTTCAACTATCTGTACACGTTCTGAATTTTCCTTATCTTTATTCTATTATTTGCCCTATTGCACAGATTCTGATAGGGATTAACAAGATCTTTATTAATTATAAGTTATTATTTTGCTTAGTTGGTAAAATGTACTCAAATTAAATTCTGAGAATTTATTTATTTAGAGATACAGCACTGAAACAGGCCCTTCGGCCCACTGAGTCTGTGTCGACCAACAACCACCCATTTATACTAACCCTGCAGTAATCCCATATTCCCTACCACCTATCTACACTAGGGGCAATTTACAATGGCCAATTTACCTATCAACCTGCAAGTCTTTGGCTGTGGGAGGAAACCGGAGCACCCGGCGAAATCCCAAGCGGTCACAGGGAGAACTTGCAAACTCCGCACAGGCAGTACCCAGAATCGAACCCGGGTCCCTGGAGCTGTGAGGCTGCAGTGCTAACCACTGTGCCACTGTGCCCCCCCAAGTTTTAGAAATTACAAACTAATGAAAAGCGCAGTATTAAAAGCATAAGATTTAAATTACACAATTGTTCAATCAAGTACAGTGGAAGCCAGTTAAATGTATTAATTTGGGACAAACAAAATTGATTGCTTAGAAACAGACTTGCATAACAGGGATGACTCTACCAGATCTGACCAAGTCATTTGTGAAAAATTAGACTGCCCAAAAAATTAACTTGCAAAAGGATCATCAGTATTTCAGCACATTATAACAGCTGAGAGGAAAATTAATCACCATGAAAAATGCTGGTTCTTTTACTGTGGTTTGATTTGCAGCAACCTTTTTGTGGTTTGACGTATGTAATTTTGGAATCTGTTTTTTCTAGTATAAACAAATCTAGGTTTTAGTATGATGGTTAACAACGTGCATTTTACCAACATTGGAACTAATTGCAGCACCTGTCAGAAATGTTTATTTTCCCTTGTGTATAATCTTTCCATGTATCAAAATATTACCATTTTGGGAATCTGTGATGAATGTTATTTATTAATCTAATACAGTTTGTTGATGTAACTATAAACACCACTTCTGAAGCATTTGGGCCTCCTTTAATTTTAACTTCTTTGTTTATGTTTATTAGTCTAATGCACTGACCACAGATTGACGCATAAGCTACATGAAATACTAACCTCAGCTTATTATGGCCGTTCAAAATGCTCTATAAGATATATTTTCATTTAAAAATGTATTTTAAAATAAGTGGAAGAGTTTAGAGTATAGTGTAACCTGGAATGTCACCGTAATGTAGGGATCGTACGGGAAATAATGACAATTAATTGATCAGGATTCCCAAATTGCACAGCTGATTACTGATCTAAATTTTAAGCATGTTGCCTGTTGCCACTCACCTGCCTCAGTCCTCTGGCACCCTCTGTTGCTGTGCTCCTGTGAGTAAGATCAGCTGGCATTGGAAAAGTTGATCTATTAGCAGATGGGCTAAGAGTTCCCAAAACACCCTACCTGGGGTTCTAGCCATTGCAGAATTAAGAGCACAAACCAAACCTGTGGCCCTCAATGACAACTGTGATTAGCTCCCCCAAAACTACAGAGGGGAGCATTAAAGGCAACGTACGCTCAACAAGAGCGATCCTGTTGGCAGCTTTCGCAATACTAGTTTCAGCAGTTCCGAATTCATAATCTATACAGAGCATACCTTTCAGAAAATGTATGGTAGCACTTTATATTCAAAAGAACACTTCCTAAGCTTTCCTTCTCTTGTAACTTGGCATATTTTATAACTTTTCTGTTTTTAAATTAGCCTTCATGGTATATTCGATTAATGTTGCAATGGCATTTGGAATGTTGGCATCTCTTTACGGTGACTTCATGCAAGCTGTTGGAGCCTCTATTCGTATTTTTGAGCTGCTGGACCGTAAGCCTAAAATCCCCTGTGTGGGTGGAAATCGCCTTGCTTCTCTTGAAGGCAGTAAGTAGATCTTCATATTTTCTGGTTCATTCGGCTTAGCCAGTAGTTTTCTTTCATTGATTCAGAATATTTCCATTTTCCTTCAAGTCACTTCGGAGAAGCTTGTTTATACTATCTGAATCGTTTCTCGACTTATTCTATGTCTTCTCACCAAAAACTCTCAATTTTAGAATACAGAAAATGTGAAATTCCCAAGGGTAATGAAAAATATTTGAAATTTCAATTGCATTTTTAGGGTATTAAAATGATTTTCTTATTTCAGGACTTGAGTTCCAGAAAGTCAGTTTTACGTACCCTACTAGACAGGCGTCCCAGGTTTTGAAGGTCAGTATTTTTGGATAAACCTACAAATACAGTGTAACTATTCCAGACGCAAATACGTTAGGGAAAATTTTTACCCCCAAGGACGGGTGGGAAGGTAAAACTTTTAACATACTCAAACCCAACCCAGCCACTTCCATTTTTAACGGAATCAGGTTGTGACAGTTAGGGTCTGCCAACCCTATCTTAGGAGGCTGGTGGTCATTAAATCTTTTAAGGAGGCTGCATATCTCCATTTTATTTCAATTAAAGTTTTCAACATATGGAGACTATGAATCCTAGTAGGTAAAAGAAGGCGAGAAGGTTAAGTGCCTTTATTGCACTTGTGGGTCAGGAGGAACATGAGCGCGACCCCACCCCACCAAGCTTGACTCCGTATGATGGGATCCATGCAACTGGCTGACTCCCAAACTCACCCTGCACCGCACCCTCCCCCCACCCCGCGATTTGCAATTCATTGCCGTACCCCCTCTCCTCCAAGATGTGTGATTCACCCCAACCCCCTATGATATCGAGGTTATCTGATATCGAGGTTATCTGACGTCTGCTCTGCAGGCCACCAGCCGACTGGTGGAAAACCATTTGGGGGCAAAAAAGCTTTAAAGACGTCGACCTCATATTCTTGCCATCACTAAGGCCACCTATTTCCATCTCTGTAGCATTGCCCAAGTTCGACCCTGTCTCCGCTCATCTGCTGCAACTCTCATTCATGCCTTCGTTACCTTTAGACTTGACTATTCCAACGTACTCCTGTCTCGTCTCCCACATTCTACCCTCTATAAACTCGAGGTCATCCAAAACTCTGCTGCCCAGTCTTAACATGCACCAAGTCCATCACCCATCACCCCTGTATTGACTGTCCTACAATGGCTCCCGGTCAAGCAACGTCTTGATTTTAAAATTTTCATCCTTGTTTTAAAATCCCTCCATGGCCTCATCCCTCCCTATCTCTGTAATCTCTTCCAACCCCACAACCCTCCGAGATATCTGTGTCCCTCTAACTTTGGCCTCTTGAGCATCCCCAATTTTAGTCGTTACACCATTGGTGGCCTTCAGTTGCCTGGGCCATAAGCTTTGCAATTCCCTCCTATACCTCTCTGCCTTTCTCCCTTGCTTTCCTCCTTTAAGACATTCCTTAAAACCTACCTCTCTGACCAAGCTTTTAGCCATCTGACATAATATCTCAGACAGTGGGAAACGGCGAGAGCGGAGCCGGAGCATAAAGAGACCGGGAGAGAGAGAGCGAGTTCACTCAGACAGCGGGAAACAGCAAGAGCGGAGCCGTGCATAGAGACCGGGAGAGAGAGCGAGAGTTCACTCAGGCAGCACCAGAGGTTTGAAAAATAGTCAACAGTGACATCACAGGAAAGCTGCAAGGTGATTGGTTGGTGAGTAACTGCTGTTCGGGAAGACCTCTAAATAGCTGGGTTCGTAACTAAAGTAAAGAGAAAGGTCTACAGCTTTTTTTTTAATATAGTAGGTAGTTTTTTTGGGGGGTGGGAATCAAGGTTCCTGATGTAAATAAACTAATTTTTGGGTAATTTAACGGAGTGAAAGAAGAGTGGAAAAAAAAAATAGTGATATCACAGGAAAACCGTAAGTTCATTGGTTGGTAAGTACTGCTAATTTGAATTACCTATTCTAAGTTGATTTCAGATTAAAGGTGAATAGGAGAAATATTTTACAGATTAAAAATTAAAGACCAGTCGGAAATTTAAAAAACAAATTAATATCTAATTAAATAAAATAGAGATGCAGGGTCAGGTGATGTGTTGTACTTGCATGATATGGGAACTGGTCGACCCCTTTGTGATTCCTGGTGACCACATCTGTAGCAAGTGTTGGCTGCTTGAGGAACTCCGGCTCAGAGCTGATGAGCTGGAGTCTGAGCTTCGGACACTGTGACACATCAGGGAGGGGGAGAGTTACCTGGACGCTGTGTTTCAGGAGGCAGTCACACCCTTTAGATTAACTACCGTGAATTCGGCCAGTGGTCAGGGACAGGAGGGTGTGACTATGAGGGATCCAGGAGGTAGTGCTGCAGGAGCCTAAGCCATTGTCCTTGTCCAACAGGTTTGAGATTCTTGCTCCCTGTGTGGACGAGAGCAGGGACTGTAGGGAGGATGAGCAAACTGACCACAGCACCGTGGTACAGGGAGCCATTCAAGTGAGGGGAGAAAAGAGAAATGTAGTCGTAATCAGAGATAGTATAGTTAGGGGCATAGACATGCTCTCTGTGGCCAGGATCAAGAGTCCCGAAGGCTCTGTTGCCTGCCTGGTGCCAGGGTTCGGGATATCTCATCCGGACTGCAGAGGAACTTGGAGTGGGAGGGGAAAGATCCAGTTGTCGTGGTCCACGTAGGTACCGACGATATAGGTAGAATGAGGTGAGAGGTTCTGCTGAGGCAATATGAGCAGCTCGGGGCTAAATTAAAAAGCAGAACCAAAAAGGTAATCTCCGGATTACTATCTGAGCCACGAGCAAATTTGCAAAGGGTCAATAAGATTATAGAGGTAAATGCATGGCTCAAAGATTGGTGTGGGAGAAATGGGTTCGAATTAGTGGGACATTGGCACCGGTACTGGGGAAGGAGGGAGCTGTTTCGATGGGACGGGCTCCACCTGAATCATGCTGGGACCAGAATCCTGGCGAATCGCATGACTAGGGCTGCAGATAGGGTTTTAAACTAAATAGTGGGGGGGGGGAGGGTTCAGTAGCATGGAAAAACAGGAAGTTAAAGGTGAAGGTAGGAGTGCAGTTTAGTGGTGAGGTTGATTATTACCAAACTGCAAGAAGTATACTGGTTAAACCAGAAGAGAGAAATAATAAACAGGCGAATAAAGCATCAGTGCTGAGGGACAGGTTAGGGGGTATAGCCCAAATAAGAGTTCTATATACAAATGCATGGAGTGTAAGGAATAAACTAGGTGAGCTGCAGGCGCAAATTCAAGTGGAAGATTATGATGTGGTGGCCATTGCGGAGACATGGCTGCAGGATGGTCGGGACTGGGAACTAAATATACCTGGTTATAAAGTTTACAGGAGGGACAGGGAAAATGGCAGATGGGTGGAGTAGCCTTACTGATTAGAAATAATATCATCTCATTGGTGAGGGAGGATATAATGAGGGGAAAGCATCCATGGGTGAAACTGAGGAACTGAAAAGGATCTAAAATTGTAATAGGTGTTGTGTATAGATCCCCTGGTAACAGTTCTGAGGTGTTAGATTGTATAAATGCACAAATTAGGCAAGTGTGTAACAAAGGCAGAGTAGTATTAATGAGAGATTTTAACTTCCGCATCGATTGGGAGAGGCAGACTAGCGCACCTGTCAGAAAGGTAGTGAATTTCTGGAATGTGCCTGGAATAGCTTCCTACAGCGATATGTCCCAGATGTAACAAGGGGACAGGCAATATTAGATTTAGTTATGAGTACTGAGCCAAATTTAATTAGTAGCCTAACTGTGCGTGAACATTTATCAAATAGTGATCACAACATGATCGAATTCAAGGTAGTGTTTGAAAGTGAAAAGCATGAATCAGCAACAAGAATTTTAGACTTTGGTAAGGCTGACTTTACCGGGATGAGACAGAGACTGTCCACGGTAAACTGGTTAGATCTGTTAATGGGTCAAACGACTGAAGAACAGTGGAGAATACTTCAAGAAACATTTAATGACATACAGAGCGAGTATATACCCCTGCTTTAACATCTCACACTGAAGAATGCCTGCAGAGTCTCATCGACAGGTTTGCGTCTGCCTGCAATGAATTTGGCCTAACCATCAGCCTCAAGAAAACGAACATCATGGGGCAGGATGTCAGAAATGCTCCATCCATCAATATTGGCGACCACGCTCTGGAAGTGGTTCAAGAGTTCACCTACCTAGGCTCAACTATCACCAGTAACCTGTCTCTAGATGCAGAAATCAACAAGCGCATGGGTAAGGCTTCCACTGCTATGTCCAGACTGGCCAAGAGAGTGTGGGAAAATGGCGCACTGACACGGAACACAAAAGTCCGAGTGTATCAGGCCTGTGTCCTCAGTACCTTGCTCTACGGCAGCGAGGCCTGGACAACGTATGCCAGCCAAGAGCGACGTCTCAATTCATTCCATCTTCACTGCCTTCGGAGAATACTTGGCATCAGGTGGCCGGACTATATCTCCAACACAGAAGTCCTTGAAGCGGCCAACACCCCCAGCTTATACACACTACTGAGTCAGCGGCGCTTGAGATGGCTTGGCCATGTGAGCCGCATGGAAGATGGCAGGATCCCCAAAGACACATTGTACAGCGAGCTCGCCACTGGTATCAGACCCACCGGCCGTCCATGTCTCCGTTATAAAGACGTCTGCAAACGCGACATGAAATCGTGTGACATTGATCACAAGTCGTGGGAGTCAGTTGCCAGCATTCGCCAGAGCTGGCGGGCAGCCATAAAGACAGGGCTAAATTGTGGCGAGTCGAAGAGACTTAGTAGTTGGCAGGAAAAAAGACAGAGGCGCAAGGGGAGAGCCAACTGTGCAACAGCCCCAACAAACAAATTTCTCTGCAGCACCTGTGGAAGAGCCTGTCACTCCAGAATTGGCCTTTATAGCCACTCCAGGCGCTGCTTCACAAACCACTGACCACCTCCAGGCGCGTATCCATTGTCTCTCGAGATAAGGAGGCCCAAAAGAAAGAAAAAGATATACCCCTGAGAGGAAAAAGCTCCACTTCACAGAAAAAACAGCCATGGACAACTGAAGAGATTAGGGATAGCATAAAACAAAGAGAAATGGCTTACAGAAATGCAAAACGCAGCACAGATCTGGCCAAATGGGATCAATACAAAGACCAGCAAAGGGTCACAAAGCAGCTTATAAGAGCTACTAAAAGAGATTATGAAAGAAAACTTGCAAGGGACATCAAAATCAATAAGAAGAAATTTTATAGTTACTTAAAGGGAAAGTGGGTGGTCAAGAGCAACGTAGGCCCACTAAAAGCTGAAAATGGAGATATCGTCATTGATAATGGGGAAATGGCAGACATGTTGAACAATTACTTTGCCTCAGTATTTACAGTTGAAAAGGAGGATAACTTGCCAGAAGTCCCGAAAAAATTGGTAGCCGATAGGGGACAGGGACTTAATACAATTAACATAAGTAAAACATCAGTAACAAGGAAATTAATGGAACTAAAGAGTGAGAAATCCCCAAGACCTGACGGTTTCCATCCGAGGGTGTTAAAGGAAGTATGGGAGCACATTGTAGATGCCCTAACTATAGTCTTTCAGAGTTCCCAAGATTCAGGAGTGGTCCCTCTGGATTGGAAAGTTGCACATGTCACTCCACTTTTCAAGAAGGGTGAAAGGGGGAACCAAATTAATTACAGACCAGTTAGTCTGACATCTGTGGTGGGCAAGTTGCTGGAGTCTATAATCAAGGATAGGGTGACTGAACACCTAGAAAAATTTCAGTTAATCAGGGACAGCCAGCATGGATTCATGACGGGAAGGTCATGCCTGATAAATCTCATTGAATTTTTTGAAGAGGTGACTAAGGTAGTGGACAGGGGAATGTCTATGGATGTTATTTATATGGACTTCCAGAAATCATTTGATAAAGTCCCACATAAGAGACTTTTGACTAAGGTAGAAGCCCAAGGAGTTGAGGGCAAATTATTGACATGGTTAGGAAGTTGGTTGAGTGGTAGGTGACAGAGAGTGGGGATAATGAGTAAGTACTCCAATTGACAGGATGTGACTAGTGGTGTCCTGCAGGGATCTGTATTGGGGCCTCAATTATTCGCATTATTCATTAACGACTTGGATGATGGCATAGTAAGTCATATATCCAAATTTGCTGATGATACAAAGTTAGGCGGCATTGTAGACAGTCTAGATGATAGCATAAAATTGCAGAGATATTGACTGACTAGGTGAGTGGGCTAAACTGTGGCAGATGGATTTCAATGTGGGCAAGTGTGAGATTATCCATTTCGACCAAAAAAAGATAGAGCAGGGTACTTTCTAAATGAGAAAGGGTGTTAAGTACAGTGGATGTCCAAAGAGACTGGGGGTTCAGGTGCATAGATCTTTAAAATGCCACGAGCAAGTGCAGAAAATAATCAAAAAGGCTAATGGAATGCTAATAAAAACAAGAATGCAGGAAATATTCAGCAGGTCTGCCAGCATCTGTGAAGAGAGAAGCAGAGTTAATGTTTTCAGGTCAGTGACCCTTCTTCAGAACTGGTAAATGTTAGAAATGTGAAAGGTTATAAGCAAATAAATCGGGGGGCGTGGGGCAAGAGATAGCAAAGGAGAAGGTGTAGCTAGGACAAGGTCACAGAGTAGCTGACCAGAAGGTCATGGAGCAAAGGCAAACAATATGTTAATGGTGTGTTGAAAGACAAAGCATTAGTACAGATAGGGTATTAACAGACTGAAAATTGAACAGTCGCAAGTACAAACATGAAAAAAAACAATGGGTAAGCAAACTGAACAAACTAAGATGAAATAAAATAAAATAAACACAAAAAAAAATTTAAAGGAAGAAAAAGAAAAAAATAACTAAAAATCAAAGTAAAATGGGGGGCCCATCATGTTCTGAAATTATTGAACTCAATGTTCAGTCCGGCAGGCTGTAGTGTGCCTAATCGGTAAATGTGATGCTGTTCCTCGAGCTTGCGTTGATGTTCACCGGAACACTGCAGCAATCCCAGGACAGAGATGTGAGCATGAGAGCAGGGGGGAGTGTTGAAATGGCAAGCAACCGGAAGCTCAGGGTCCTGCTTGCAGACTGAGCGGTGGTATTCCGCAAAGCGGTCATCCAGTCTGCGTTTGGTCTCCCCAATGTAGAGGAGACCACATTGTGAGCAGCGAATACAGTATACTACGTTGAAAGAAGTACAAGTAAATTGCTGCTTCATCTGAAAGGAGTGTTTGGGGCCTGGGATAGTGAGGAGAGAGGAGGTAAATGGGCAGGTATTACACCTCCTGCGATTGCAGGGGAAGGTGCCATGGGAAGAGGACGAGGTGGTGGGGGTAATGGAGGAGTGGACCAGGGTGTCATGGAGGGAATGATCCCTTCGGAATGCTGACAGGGGAAGGGAAGGGAAGATGCGTTTGGTAGTGGCATCATTGCTGGAGATGGCAGAAATGGCGGAGGATGACCCTTTGGATATGGAGGCTGATGGGGTGGAAAGTGAGGACAAGGGGAACCCTGTCGCGGTTCTGGGAGGGAGGGGAAGGGGTGAGGGTAGAGGTGTGGGAAATGGGCCGGACACGGTTGAGGGCCCTGTCAACCACAGTGGGGGGGGGAATCCTCGGTTGAGGAAAAAGGAAGACATATCAGAAGCGCTGTCATGGAAGGTAGCATCATCAGAGCAGATGCGTTGGAGTCAGAGAAACTGGGAGAATGGAATGGAGTCCTTACAGGAGGCAGGGTGTGAAGAAGTGTAGTCGAGGTGGCTGTGGGAGTTGGTGGGCTTATAATGGATATTAGTAGACAGCCTATCCCCAGAGATGGAGATAGAGAAGTCGAGGAAGGAAAGGGAAGTGTCGGAGATGGACCATGTAAAGGTAAGAGAAGGGTGGAAATTAGAAGCAAAGTTGATAAAGTTTTCCAGTTCGGGGTGGGAGCAGGAAACTGCACCGCTACAGTCATCAATGTACCTGAAAAAGAGTTGGGGAAGGGGCCTGAATAGGACTGAAACAAGGAATGTTCGACATATCCCACAAAAAGACAGACATAACTAGTACCCATATGGGTACCCATAGCAACACCTTTTACTTGAAGGAAGTGCGTGGAGTTGAAGGAGAAGTTGTTCAATGTGAGAACAGGTTCAGCCAGGTGGAGGAGGGTGGTGGTGGATGGGGACTGGTTGGGCCTCTGTTCAAGGAAGAAGGAGAGAGCCCTCAAACTGTCCTGGTGGGGGATGGAGGTGTCGAGAGATTGGACGTCCATCGTGAAGAGGAGGCTTTTGGGGTCAGGAAACTGGAAATTGTCAAAATGACGTAGGGCGTCAGAAGAGTCACGGATGTAGGTGGGAAGAGACTGGACGATGGGAGAAAAGATAGAGTCAAGATAGGAAGAAATAAGCTGTGGAGCAGGCTGACACAATGGGTCTGCCGGGACCGTCCTGTTTGTGGATTTTGGGAAGGAGGTAGAAGCGGGCTGTCCGGGGTTGTGGGACTATGAGGTTGGAAGCTGTAGAGGGAAGATCTTTTGAGGAGATGAGGTCAGTGACAGTCCTGTGGACAGTAGCTTGATGTTCGGTGGTGGGGTCATGGTCCAGAGGGAGGTAGGAAGAAGTGCCTGAAATTTGGCTGAGCCTCTGCAAGGTAGAGGTCGGTACGCCATACAACAACAGCACCACCCTTGTCTGCAGGTTTGATGACCATGTCGGGGTTAGACCTGAGAGAACGGAGTGCCTCAAGTTCAGAGGGGGACAGTTTAGAGTGAGTAAGGGAGGAGGGGCAGAGAAATTGAGATGACCAATGTCTCGCTGACAGTTTTCAATGAAAAGCTCAAGAGCGGGTGAAAGGCCAGGGGGGAGGGAGAATGCTGGAGGCGGATAAATGGGTCTACTGATTGGGGGGAGAAGTCCTGGTCAAAGAAGTGAGCCCGGAGGTGATGGAAGAGCTCAACGTCATGCCGAGTGCGAAATTCATTGAGGTGGGGGTGTAAGGGGATAAAACTGAGTCCTTTGCTGGGTACAGAACGTCCAGCGTCAGAGAGGGGGAGGTCAGGGGGTATAGTAAATACATGGCAAGGGGTCAGATCAGAAGGGGTGGTGTCAGAGGGAAGTGAAGGGGAAGAAGGATCTGGAGGGGCATTAGTCCCCATCAGCTGCTGGAGCTTGCGTTCCTTGACACCTGAAAGGAAGAAAAAAAGTTTTTTGTTAATGCGTCAGATGAGACGAAGGATGAAATGAAACTGCGGAGTAGAACAGCTTTGAGATAAGGTGAGTTGGTGCTGCTGGAGAGAGAGGTCCAGTGTGTACATGTGGCGACGCATAGCACTGAGTGTGGATCGCAGAATGCGGTGAGAGTAGCAGTCCAAGGAACGTTGTATTTCTCAGAAATACCTGTAATCCTGGGTGGATTCAAAACATGATGGGTGAAACTGCAGTTGGAATCCACGTGGAATAAGTCGGAGGTGAAGACAGTCACTGAGGAAGGAGATGTGGCTGTGAAAACGAGTTTTGGTAGACACTTTATCCAACACTGGAGGGAAATAGAAAGCAATGGAGGTGAACAGGGTAAAAGAGACAAACGAAAATCCTGTCGGAGACAAGAGCAGAGCTTCTTCAAGGTACGCATTCCAGGACGAGAAGTGGCAGTGAATTGAACACCAAAATAAAAGCAAAATACTGTGGATGCTGGAAATCTGAAATAAAAACAATGGAATGCTAACCTTTATATCTAGAGGATTGTAGTATAAAGACACAGAGGTTATGCTGCAGCTGTACAAAACCCTGGTTAGACCCCACTTGGAGTTCTGTGAGCAGTTCTGGGCACCACACCTTAGGAAAGATATATTGGCCTTGGAGGGAGTGCAACGTCGGTTTACAAGAATGATACCTGGACTACAGGGGTTAAGTTACGAGGCGAGATTACACAAATTAGGCTGTTTTCGCTAGAATTTAAAAGTTAAGGGGGGATCTGATCAAAGTCTTCAAAATATTATCAGGTAAAGACAGGCTAGATAAAGATAAACTATTTCCACTGGTTGGAGATTCTAAAACTAGGGGGATCGTCTAAAAATTAGGACCAGACTGTCCAGGAGAGATGTTAGGAAGCACTTCTTCACGCAAAGCGTGGTAGAGGTTTGGAACTCACTCCCACAAACAGCAGTTGAAGCTGGAACAGTTGTTAATTTTAAATCTGAGATAAATAGATTTTTGTTAAGCAAAGATATTAAGGGATATGGGCCAAAGGCAGATATATGGAGTTAGGCCGCGGATCAGCCATGATCTCATTGAATGGCGGGACAGGCTCGAGGGGCTGGATGGCCTACTCCTGTTCCTATCTTCCTATGTTCCTAATATCTCCTTTGTGTCTCGGTGTCATATTTTGTTTTATGCTCCTGTGAAGTGCCTTGGGATGTTTTATTACATTAAAGGCACTATGCAAATATAGGTTGTCGTCGTCGTGCCGTTAAATTCTGGGTTACTGCCTTACTTGGTTTCTCATCTGAAAATCATCTTTTTTTCCCCTCCTACCTCCTCCCCCAACCCTAGTCTTCCTTGGTCTGAGTTAATATATGAGCCATTGTGTTTGTGCCAGTGTTGGCTGGCACTTAATATATACATGTACCATGCATTCAGAGTTTTTGCTGTGTGCTGAGGGTCTGTAAATGCAGGACACGTCTTCTGCTAAATGGCCAAAAGGGGAGAGATTAAGTAGTCCACTTGTTTCATTTTGACAGCTTTTGGTTGAGAGTGACTGTTTAAAATTTTGAGGGGAAAATTAGAATGCAAGGAGTGATAATCTCAACCCTTTTTTTAGATCAAGTTTTTTTTGATTTGTCCTTGGGATATGGTTGACTCTGCAAGCCAGTATTTATTGCCTATCTCTAACTGTCCGTATGGTACCAAGAGTCAACCATGTTGTGTGGGACTGGAACCACATCTAGACCAGTCGGGCAACTTCACCTCCCTGAAGGACATTAGTGAACCAGTTGGGTTTTATCACAAGCTGGCAGTTTTCATGGTAACTTTCTAGGGTCAGTCTACTGATTGCTAGATTAATTGAAATCAGTTTCAAGATTTACTGTTGTTTGATTTGAACTCTGATCTCTAGGTTTCTGTTGCTAGAAGAAACCTCCAGGTTACTTAATCACTAACAAATGCTGTAGTTCTTGTGTGCATGGCATACGCAATGTCGTGGCAAGTGAAACATACCCCAATAACACAATCTGTGCGACTGGTCTTAAAAGTGTGTTCTATTAATTATATAGCCACATGTGCATCGTGTATTGGAAGGTTATACTGAGGGGCTACTATATTTGTGTGAACATCTGATGAGTATACTGGATCAATTCCTTTGTCATGCTTGTTGCAGGTGACTAAGAATTTGGCAGCTGTGCATAATGACTCACATCATTCTAACTAGTGATCAGAAACATTCTCTTTGTAGGAAATGACATTTGCGGTTGAACCAGGTAACATGGTCGCATTAGTTGGTCCGTCAGGTGGAGGAAAATCAACCATCGTCAACCTAATAGAGAGGTTCTATGACCCAGATTCTGGAAGAATATTACTTGGTATGATATTTCTTTAATATTGCTTATCAGGAAAATGAAAATTATTCAACTATATACGTTTTTGTCATAAACCTATTAAAAATCAGTTTGAATCTAATGTCATTTTTTAATGATGAAGCATGTTGAATACTTGCAGTACAGTGTAATGGAATATCTAAATGTTCTCCACGGTTGAAATTCTTGCTAAGGGTCTTCAGGTTTAAATAGTGCAGTTACCCACCAGAATCGTTCGAGCTTTACAGTTCTTAAGCCAAAAAACAAGATTGATTGATTTCATGCAGCAATGAAATTGGTAAAGAAAGCCATAAGTTAGACCATTGTACACCCTGATCAGCTAGTAACTAATTTGCACCAAAATTTGTTTAATTAAAATATGCTGCAGTGAGCTTAGAGGTGAATCAGAAGTGGCATGGCTGTAGGCTTGTTTCTTTAGAGCAACTTTTTCGAGTGAGGGGCCCCATTACAATTTTTTTCCTATAAAGGGGCTGGTGAGCAAATTTCGAAAATATAAAGGTATTAAAAATTTATTTTACAATTAATCAATGTGCATTTTGTGAACAAGTTTTAAATGAGATGACTAATTTATTAACTTACTTTCTCGTCACTATGTTGAACACGGATTTAGTGAGATACCTGGCATTGTTTTTGCTTGCAGAAGTAGACAATGTCTGCCTGCACGATAGATGTAGCAATGCAGTGTGTTCCGGATAGATATTCATCTGTCAGGAGTAATCTTGATCGCTCGCCGTCTATGTCGTGTGCCCTTGTTCCCCCTTTTGCGCTGTGTTCCTCCCACCTACTTCGGGTTACCCCAGCACTCTGCTTCCAGGGCCTGGGCCTTGCTGCCTGTTCAGGCGACTCTTCCTCAATGACTGAGGCAGAGCTGAAGAGCCTGGGGCCTGAGGACCAGGACGGCTCCATACACAGGTAGAGCCAGTGCTGGGCCTGGGGCCTAAGCTCAAGGCTGGGAAGGCTGCACTGGGAATGGAGTTCGGGCGGGAAGCACCGGCAGACATGCAGCTCAGCCCAAGTGACGCTGTCTTATTAAAGGAGCAAGGACATTGGGTATTGAAGGGCATCTGCCATTTTGGTAAAGGAGGACATGTGCAGTTAGGCATCTCCGCCATATCAGAAAAGGAGCTGCAGCCATTGTCAGTCACAAAGATTTGGCGGGCCAGAAGAAGCCAATGGCGGATTTCCAGCGGAAATTTCTCATCCTAGGCGGGCCAGATGAAAACCTTTAGCAGGCTGTATGTTGGAAAACCATGCTTTAGTGAGGTGGAGACCATTGTTCCCCAGAAGTCTGTCCCTGTTTTAGAGAATGAAGGGTCTCCCTGCTATTAAGAAACAAAGTTGCCACTCATTCAGTTTGTATTCCATGTTGAAATACACAAACAGACAAATACAAATTTGATTTCCATTTTCTGTTTGTGCACTACGACTTCGTCAAATTTGATGCTTCACTTGCTGCAGTAGATTGAAAAAATTAACACATTTCACAAAACTCAATCCATATCAGTTAGTGCAAGATAAACTGCAAATGTAATAAAATCTATCTTGTACAGATAACTCTATGTGTTTACAAATATTAATATAATTTGCAAATGCTCAGTACCTTACTTACTTCTAATATTATCACTGGATTAAGAATAATCCCAGAGATCTTATTCATAATATGTCCACATTTTGCACAAATGTAAGGTTCCTGTTGCTATACTAAATATACTCTGCTCACCAGAGTCATTCTGCAACTAAGTGACGGAGGTGATCACCGTGGAGTAATTCAGCAAGCTAGTTATCTCCAGTAATTTTCATGGGTGGGACAATTATAATCAGCTGTTCAACTGTTCTGGCGAGGGAAACAGTGGGGCAGCACAAAATCTCAGGAAATTAGAGTGGTGGAAGTAACAACTGAAATTTCCTGAGACTTTTGCATCTTAAATCTTAAACCCCATGATGTAGATACACCAGTGCAATGATGTGAATCTCCAGAAAATCCTGGGCCAATATATGCATAAGAGTAATAATTATTGACTGGTGTAGATTGCATAATAAAAGCCAAAGAAAATTAAGGTGCGTAAGTTCCTTGCAGCAATTTGCTTTCATATATTAAGTTTTCCTTCTTGTAAGAATTGAGTCTACCATCTTGTGAGCAGCATGATGCTAGAGTATTCTTTTCCAAAACTATGCTCCAATTTAGCCTCGAGCCTTATGATTCTTGCATCACAGCACAAGTACGGCAAGTGACTGGACCAGCTCAGTGTTTTTAACGGGCTAACAGGGCGATTGTCGTGCCAGCAGCAGATGAGGAGACCTGTGAAATAAATTAGTCACCTTGTTTGTAAACTTCAGTGCATTGTTTGTGGGGCAATATCTTTCTTTGCACAGTACCTATCCCAGTATCATTTGGTTGATATTTCATTGTCAAATGCACAACTTCTTTCTCCAGTTTCTCCCTTGTGCCCACTCACACATGATCTCACTTAAATTTATGGAACCAAGAGGAGCTGAGAATGTAAAGCTAACAATACTGACTAGGTTTTATTGAAAACATCTCTTTGTGTTTGCGGCTGTTTTGATTTTAAGTGCACTGTACTCCAGAGCCCCTTCCTATGTTGCATAACCTTAATTCCCCAGTCAGTCTAACAACATAACACCCAGAGTTGCAGCACTACTTTATTTAATGTTCACTTCAGTTCTTTCAGTGTGGCAGTGGTATTTCTGGTTCAAGTTGGAAAAAACACAGTTTCTCACATTCGGGGGGATTATTAAAACAATCTGCAGTACTCTGCCTTTTCTAACTGCACTTTACAATTATGAGGTTTCTGTTGGTCATATTTAAAATCTGAAGTATTGCCACCCATAAGCAAGTCATTTAATTTTCACTGTTACATTGCATCACGTTTTAATAAACAAGTTTCCATTCTTGCATAATTCCAAACCCTTTACATATGATTGTCAAATGAAAAAAAGAGGGAAAATCAGTAAGAATTCTACATATTAGGCACCCTACTTTGGACACAATCAATGATCCAGTTGGCCAAAGCACAATTTGGGTGGAGATGGTGGACATGTGGTCACACACCTGGCTTTTTATTGAGAATGTCAAGTATTGGCTTTGGGAGAAAGTTTGGGTCACTTTCTTTCAAACTTTTATTGTGATTTAAAGCTGGTGATTCAGAACATATTCCTACTTTCATAATATTGCATCTATTTTCTATCCCTTAATCATAAAGTGAATTTTGATATATTTATAATTTAGTTAACCTCTTGCTTCTGCACTTGCAATTGCCTGCAAATACAACAGGATTCTTAAATTACAACTTGGTATTGGGTCTTAAGCACACATCAATGAAAGTTCCACATGCTCTTCAGATTGGGATAGGGACTTGGGGTGCACTTTTGATTTTTGATGAATTTCTTTCAATTGCTAGGCTGGTTTCGATTAGGTCTTCAGTCAGCACTGAGCTGAAAATTATCCTCCCGTTTCGATGACCTAGAGTGAACTTTCCCTCATTATGGCAGACAATCAAGATCACTTTATAGGTACATAGGGATAGTACTGCTCAGACGTGCTGGTTTTTCCCAGCACAATTCGCCCCAGATCAGTGTAACTGGTGCAAAAGATCACTGAATTTTATGCGCAAATTACGTTCGACGTAAATCAAGTTTCCACAATCTTTCGGTCTAGTTTAAGAAAACATCGTGCTAAAAGTTGACGTTGCCCACAAACCTGGCCACACCCCTAGATCAAATTTAATCACTATTGGGAGTTTCTGCTAATAGGGCTCATTCCACTTCAAGGAGACACGAAACAGTAATCTAGTTCTTTTGGGCACAGGGACGCAAATAGGAATATTTTAAAAGCTTTAGAGTGTAACATTTTTAAAATTTACTAAGAAACTGATGACTACACCCCAGTATAACTAGCAAACAGTTCTGTATTTTCAAAAATGTAATTTCAGTAATTTAAATTCCAGTTACACTCAAATGGTGGATTCATGCTGTGATTTTTTAAAATGCTTCATTTTTGTGATAAATCCATTTTCAGCTATATTAATCAAACTGCACCAATTATCACTCTTAACTATATAAAAGAATATTTCTAAAGCGAATTTTTTTTTAAACTTGTGTTTTAAAACTGCCCAATTGTGCTGGTTCATGGCAGATTTTGTTTGTGTCGTTATGCAAATTAGTGAACAATAACTCAAGGGTAAAAAACACTTCTCAAATTTACACCTGGATCACTGATTGCGCCCAAGGTAGAACCTCTACTGCAATATAGTAAAAATAACATTTACTTGAGTGAAAACAGAAAATGCTGCAAGTATGGAGCGGGCAGCATTTGTGGAGAAACAGGATTAACATTGGTCAATAGCCTTTGATCAGAACTTAAGTATTTCTGCATAAAATAGAGCATGTTTTTGGCATGTGTAAGTGATACTTTTAACTCTCCCTATAGTTCAGTGGGAATTTGTGGACCTGAGCCATGCAGGCTAGGAATATCCCAGATTCAATTTCCATTTTGTGTTGTATTAGTGGAACTCAATTGGACTGGCAGCTGAAGTACTACACTTGGCCTCTTTTCCCCTCAGCTCGCTAGAGAGAGCAAAATCAGCTAAACTTCCTGCTCCTGATTGCTATTTAATGAAGCAGTAAAGTAAGTGTCAACATCAAGCAAGAACCGTCAGGGGCTCAACGATGATACCCTTAATGATCAAATTGCCTCCCAACATTCACTGTTGAGGCTTGCACTTAAAAATTAAATATCTTGGGCAAGGTACTTGAGGGGAACCACAGCGTGAAACAGCTTCTTCAGGAGAAAATTGGAAGATTTTTTTAAAATACCGCTGTAGTCCTCATGAGTTTAATATCCACTATTCTAATACAGTAATTTCGGAGATTTAGATTGTTGGTATTTTGAATAACTTGATCTGTATTGCTTGATCAGGAGGATGCGATCTACAAAGCTTGGATCCACAGTGGTTCCGGCAGAAGATTTCGATTGTCAGTCAGGAACCTACATTGTTTGCAACGTCAATAAAAAATAATATCACATATGGAAGAGAAGCTAACATGGAAGAGGTAAGCTTTTACAAATTTTGCTGCAGCCCAATTGTGCAATAAGAATTTCTACAGTTTGAAAAATGAAGCATTTGTCTGAAATGTTCTGAAGAATAATTTAAAATTGGGTGTCTAAATTGTGGAACTCCTCACAAATCCTATGTTTTTGATTTCGAGATAGAAAGCATTACAATAAAAAGAAGAAAGACTTACATTTCTACAGTGCCTTTAATGGCCTCCAGAGGTCCCTAAGCAGTTTACAGCCCATGTTTCATTGAAGATGGGCAGTCCTTAGTAATTATTTATGGGTATAATGAAGTCAAGGTCATTAACTTTATTGTCGCAGATTTTGAACCTTCTAGATGGCACCAACTCTGAATCAAAATGATGACCTGGAGGGAGAGGTGAATGAATGCCCAAACTAGAGGAGAGCTTCGAATCTGAATTTTCAGTTTTGATTCTGGGAATCTGTTTTTGATCCTGGGAAAACCTACAGCGACTTGACTTCATGTTTACCCATCATAATTTTTCAGTTTAAGAATTTGTTCAAGCAGAGGAAACTTGACATTGATATGAATTGGACTTTCTGCTAGGGAAATCATGAAGTGCCACTGTCAACTACTGTGGTTTCTCCATGACACAGGCTATTCAACTACATTAGTAAGTTTGCTATGGTGTTACGGCCACATGGTGAGGGGTTTGGGTGGTTCCAACTGTTCGACTCCCACCTTACAACAGCAAGTGTGTTTTGTTATTAGGGTTTAACCCCTTTGTGTTTTATTTGTTAAATAAACAGACAGCAACAAGTTTTCTTGTAGGTTCAAAACAGAAAATCAATTATTTATCGATCAAATGCCTTATCCCGAAATGATCACAACCGTATCCATTCAGTCATTTATTCGTGCACACGCTCTCAAGAAGAGACAGATAGAGAGGAAAAGGGATAAGTGGGTTTAAGTGGGCATAGATTTCGAGGAGTCACGGTAAACCTGTTGAATTCTCTTGGCAGTCAGGCTCTCTTTGGTTGCAGGCCTAAGATGTTTGTTAGATTTCTCTCTCGGTTGAAGGTTCAGTTGAAGACAGTGGATCACTTCTAATTTACTGCTGTATAAAGTGTGGATATAGAATTCTACAGCAGGGCGCATCCCTTCTGGTTTGCTGGATGTTCTCCCAGCCCCTTAGCTGAAAACCTTCTTGGATGCTGTTTTCTGGGCATCCCCCTTTCTCATCGAGGGCTGCCCTTTTAAGGTAAAAAGTTTGTCACATGGTGATCACGCAATGGCCCAGAATGAGAATAATCCAGTTATGATGTTTCCACTTCATACCTTCTTTGTTTCAAAAGAACCCATTCAATTCGGGAATGTTTTAGGATGGATGTAGGATGAGTGCAATTGACACCTCTTAGTTTTGAAGGCATTCCTTTGATCCAGTCAGACAGTTTGAATATACAAAAGCCAAGTC
Organism: Heterodontus francisci; assembly: GCF_036365525.1. NCBI lineage: Eukaryota > Metazoa > Chordata > Chondrichthyes > Heterodontiformes > Heterodontidae > Heterodontus > Heterodontus francisci. The sequence goes on along the minus strand of NC_090393.1, from coordinate 28,011,438 downwards.
GTCTTCCTTCGGTGACCATTTTGGAGCACACTGTTCACTTTTTAAAATATCTATTTTTTAAAAGACAAAGTCAACTTTTATAACGCTTCAGTTTTAGTTAATACTTTTTAATCGTCGCACTTGTACGTGTAACAATGGAAAAAGAATGAAAAAAGGCACAAGTGAAAAATGCAAGGCTGGATTGCATCTATTTTAATGCACGGAGTCTTACTAGTAAGGTAGATGATTAGCACATGGGATTATGATATTGCTATCACAGAGACATGGTTGAGGGAGGGGCAGGACTGGCAGCTCAATGTTCCAGGGTATAGAATCTACAGGCGAGACAAGGGAGGGGGTAAAAGAGGAGGTGGCATTGCACGGTTGATCAAGGAGTCAATTACTGCAGTAAGGAGGGATGATATCTTAGAAGGTTCCTCAAATGAGGCCACATGGGTAGAACTTAAAAACAAAAAGGGGGCAATCACTTGGCTGTGAGTGTACTACAGGCCTCCAAACAGTCAGGGAGAGTTAGAGGAGCAGAGATGTAGGCAAATTTCAGAGGTGTAAAAATAATCGGGTAATAATAGTAGGGGATTGGAACTTCCCCAATATCAACTGGGATAGTCTTAGTGCAAAAGGCTTAAAGGGGGCGGAATTGTTAAAATGCATCCAGGAGAGCTTTTTGAGCCAGTACGTAGGACGTCTTACAACAGAAGTGGCAGTACTGGACCTAATCTTAGGGGATGAAGCCGATCAAGTGGTGGAAGTATCAGTGGGGGAGCATTTCGTGGATAGTGACCATAACTCTAAGATTTAAGGTAGTTATGGAAAAGGACAAAGATGGACCGGAAATAAAGGTACTGAATTGGGGAAGGCCAATTTATTTATTTATTTTATTTTTTTTAGAGATACAGCACTGAAACAGGCCCTTCGGCCCACCGAGTCTGTGCCGACCATCAACCACCCATTTATACTAATACTACACTAATTCCATATTCCATATTTCAATATGGTAAAACAGGATCTGGCTAAAGTGGACTGGGAGCAGCTACTTGTAGGAAAGTCTACATCAGACCAGTGGGAGTCATTCAAAGAGGAAATAGTGAGAGTTCAGAGCCAACATGTACCCGTTAAGGTGAATAGTAGGACCAATAAGTCCAAGGAACCCTGGATGTCAATGGATATAGAGGATTGGATCAGGAAGAAAAAAGGAGGCTTATGGCAGATTCAAAGCGCTGAAAACAGCGGAGGCCCTAGAGGGGTATAGAAAGTGTATGGGTGGGGTACTTAAAAAAAAACTAATTAGAAGAGCGAAGGGGGACATGAAAAAACACTGGTGGGCAAGATAAAGGGAAAATCCTAAGGCATTTTATAAGTATATTAAGGGCAAGAAGATAACCAGGGCCCATTAGGGACCAAAGTGGCAATCTGTGTGTGGAGCCGGAGGACATAGGTGACGTTTTAAATGATTACTTTTCATCTGTGTTCACTATGGAGAAGGACGATATAGGTGTAGAGATCAGGGAGGGGGATTGTGATGCACTTGAACATAGCATTGAAAGGGAGGATGTATTAGCTGTTTTAGCGGGCTTAAAAGTAGATAAATTCCCAGGCCAAGATGAGATGTATCCCAGGCTGTTATGTGAGACAAGGGGCGGGATAGCAGGGGCTCTGACGCAAATTTTCAAATCCTCTCTGGCCACGGAGAGGTACCAGAGGACTGGAGGACAGCGAATGTGGTACCATTTTTCAAGAAAGGTAGCAGGGATAAACCAGGTAATTACAGGCTGGTGAGTCTAACATCAGTGGTAGGGAAACTATTGGAAAAAATTCTGAGGGACAAGATTAATCTCCAGTTGGAGAGGCAGGGATTAATCAGGGATAGTCAGCATGGCTTTGTCAGGGGGAGATGGTGTCCAACTAACTAGATTGAAATTTTTGTGGCGGTGACTGGATGTGCAGATGAGGGTAAAACAGTTGATGTAGTCTACATGAACTTCAGTAAGGCTTTTGAAAAGGTCCCGCATGGGAGATTGGTTGAGAAGGTAAGCGCCCATGGGATCCAGGGCAATTTGGCAAATTGGATCCAAAATTGGCTTACTGGCAGGAGGCAGAGGGTGATGGTGGAGGGTTGTTTTTGCAATTGGGAGCCTGTGACCAGTGGTGTCGCACAAGGATTGGTGCTGGGACCCTTGCTGTTTGTAGTGTACATTAATGGTTTAGATGTGAATATAGGAGGTATGATCAGTAAGTTCGCAGATGACACGAAAATTGGTGGTGTCATAAATAGTGAGGAGGAAAGCCTTAGATTACAGGACGATATAAATGAGCTGGTAAGATGGGCGGAGCAGTGGCGAATGGAATTTAATCCTGAGAAGTGTGAGGTGCTGCATTTTGAAAGGACTAACAAGGCAAGGAAATATACAAACGATGGTAGGACCCTAGGAAGTGCAGAGGGTCAGAAGGACCTTGGTGTACTTGTCTATAGATCACTGAAGGCAGCAGCACAGGTAGATGAGGTGGTTAGGAAGGCATATGGGATACTATAGGAAGGATGTGATTGCCCTGGATAGGGTGCAGAGGAGATTCACCAGGATGTTGCCTGGGCTGGAGCATTTCAGCTATGAAGAGAGACTGGATAGGCTAGGGTTGTTTTCCTTAGAGCAGAGAAGGCTGAGGGGGGACATGATTCAGGCGTATAAAATTAGGAGAGGCATTGACAGATTAGATGGGAAGAAATGTTTTGCCATAGCGGAAGGGTCAATAACCAGGGGGCATAGATTTAAGGTAAGGGGCAGGAGGATTAGAGGGGATTTGAGGAAAACTTTTTTCACAAGTCAGGAGTGTGATGGAATACTCTCCACTTGCCTGGATGGGTGCAGCTCCAACAACACTCAAGAAGCTCAACACCATCCAGGACAAAGCGGCCTGCTTGATTGGCACCCCATCTACAAACATTCACTCCCTCCACCACCGACGCACAGTGGCAGCAGTGTGTACCATCTACAAGATGCACTGCAGCAATGCACCAAGGCTCCTTCGACAGCACCTTCCAAACCCGCGACCTCTACCAACTAGAAGGACAAGGGCAGCAAATACATGGGAACACCACCACCTGCAAGTTCCCCTCCAAGTCACACACTACCCTGACTTGGAACTATATCGCCGTTCCTTCACTGTCGCTGGATCAAAATCCTGGAACTCCCTTCCTAACAGCACTGTGGGTGTACCTACCCCACATGGACTGCAGTGGTTCAAGAAGGCAGCTCACCACCACCTTCTCAAGGGCAATTAGGGATGGGCAATAAATGCTGGCCTGGCCAGCGACGCCCACATCCCGTGAATGAATGAATTAAAAAAAACTCAGAGGGCGGTTGGAATCTGGAACACACTGCCTGAAGGGGTGGTAGAGGCAGGAACCCTCACAACATTTAAGAAGTATTTAGATGAGCACTTGAAACGCCATAACATACAAGGCTACGGGCCAAGTGCTGGAAAATGGGTTTAGAATAATTCGGTGTTTGATGGCTGGCACAGACATGATGGGCTGAAGGGCCTGTTTATGTGCTGTATAACTCTGACTCAGAATAACAAAAATTAAACCAATATATTAAGAGAATATCAGCTAATATAAATTGTTTAAAAACTGGAAAATCTGCATCAAAGCTGAATTTGTTTACACTAGATAAGAGAGAAAATCTTTTTGAGGCATTTAAGATCATGAGGGTATCACATGTTCAACCCAAAATTACTGCTTACCATGAACCCAGGCATGACAATGAAGGGTAATGAGATGAAGCTCGGAAAAGAAAAGGTGAATGGATAGAACAGATATGACTTCACAGAGGTCATAGGAAATGGAATGGACTGCCTCAGGTAGCATTTGATCTGATAACATCAGTAATTTTAAGGAGTTGAACAAGTGTTTGGTGAGAAAATCAATTCAGAGCAAGAGCTAGTGAAGTGAGAGTCCTGGTTTTGAAATCTTAAAGCACACCAGGTGGGTCAAAATGGTCTTTTTTTTGGGTCCTGTAAATTCCTTTGGTTCCAAAATTACTGTAAGGGTAGGAAATAAAAAATCATACAGCGACTATTCACTCAGAGTATATCGGTATATTTTAAGTCAAAACTCAGCTTAGTGCTAAAGCAATGTTTGGTGCCTGGTTCACCACATCATTTTGCAGAATTCCTAAATGTTGTAATATCAACAGTGATCTGAATGCATGAAACAGCTGTTGATTATGCGGGAACTATTATAAACACTTGTTTTTTGAGCTAGTTTTGCCATAAAGGTCTTGCACTTACCAGAGTATTCCAAACACACAAACAGTCACGCACAGGAAAAGTCCATCCAAGCTGTTTCACACAACTGTGATGCTTTATGCATCACAATATATACATTCTCCACCCCACCCAAAGACCATGTAATGTCTGAGAAGAGACAAGAAACCAGATAAAACCAGGAAATTGTTGGGGGAGGAGGGAGGTGGTTGTTTCTGGAAAGTTCCTAACTGAGCCCCTTGGGCGATGAAAACTAGTCCAGGAGACCAGCCTAGCCTGGGTTAATGTTGTACAGTACCTGCCTTTTGTGCAAAGAGATTTCTGCTCCAACCAGATGCAAGTCCAGCTCTCGCCTGAAGGAATTCAGTAAATCAGTATTCACCACACGAGCTTGCAGACTGTTCCATAGGTCCACTGTTCCCTGGGAAACGAACCAGCTCCTGACATTTAACTTGGTTCTAACCTACCTATGTTAGCTGCAGGGTGTCTGATGAATCTATCATTTCCCCAATCGTTTTTGCTAATTTATATTTTGGAAAATTAGATCAAGATTTAACACTTCTCCTAGGATTACGTGTATGATGCCTAAACTAGTTTGATTTGAACTTTTTTATTGCTAACTCAATATTAAAGGTATTTGTCTGTTAAGTCAGATTGGTCCGCAGTTCAACACTGAGTGAAGTGCAGATTAACTCCCAACTTACCAAAGATACTGAAGACACTGGCCTGAATTTCACCAGCCTCTCGACACCGTGGGTTGTGGTGGGGAGGCCCGTAAAATGCTAGCGGGAGCGGTCCGCCTCAACCCACGACACCGAGAAGGCCCCGTCGGATATTAGCAGCGGGTGAAGGACTCAGTGCGGTCCCCCTGCCGCTTGGCGATGGGGCCTTCGTTAAAATATTCAAATTGGATAAATTACAATGCAAATTAACCTACCTGCCGCCACTGGCTGGCTCACGCTGATTTTGCGGCCAACCAGCCGCAAGTCGCAGGCCTTCAGAACTCCATTGGAGTTCTGAGGTGGGACACTGGTGGGGAGGGGGGAGGAATAAAATTATCACGGCGGTGGGGGGGGCGGGGGAAACTATTGCTATTGGTTGTGGGAATGGTGGGGAGGGGTTGAAGGGCAAAAGTGAAGAGGTTGGTGGGGGGAAAGATTGGGTTGTGAATATATTTGATTTTGTTCATATTGCCCCAAAAGCAAACATTGGGAGGTGGGTGGGAAAGGGCCTCCTGCATTTATTTCACTTTTTAAACGCAGAGCACCACAATATCACTTTAAAATTACTTTTAAGGGCTTGAAGCCCTTAAAAAAAAAAGGCGCCGGACGCCATTGCCGGGGGCGCGGCGGCTGCCCCCTTTACATCATTTGGAGCAGCCGCTCTTCCCCCTCCATTTAAATGAGCTCCTGCGCGTAATATTGCGGGGTCTGTGCTGTGGCACTTCTTTGTCGGAAGGCCGCCAACTTCGCAGCGTGGCACACTGATGAAGTTCAGCCCACTGTCAGACACACAAGTGCATTACCAATTCCACTTACTATTTAACTGCAGTAATATGACTATTACTATTGTGAGATTCAGTATTATTCGAGACAAGGAGGCCAAAGAAGAAGAAGAAGAGACATGGATACTTCGTATTCAACAAAATCTAAATCAAATTTTACAGTAAAAGTTTGCTAGTCAAAGGTCAATTTGGCCATGTGGATCATTTCCTCAAATGTCATTCAAGTAACTATATTCCTTTTAAAAAAAAGTCTAAGCATGAGGGAAATTTAGCATGGTAGCGTGATGTCGTCTTCTTCTTCTTTGGCCTCCTTGTCTCGAGAGACAATGGGTAAGTGCCTGGAGGTGGTCAGTGGTTTGTGAAGCAGCGCCTGGAGTGGCTATAAAGGCCAATTCTAGAGTGACAGACTCTTCCACAGGTGCTGCAGATAAAATTGGTTGTCGGGGCTGTTACACAGTTGGCTCTCTCCTTGCGTTTCTGTCTTTTTTCCTGCCAACTGCTAAGTCTCTTCGACTCGCCACGCTTTAGCCCCACCTTTATGGTTGCCCGCCAGCTCTGGCGATCGCTGGCAACTGACTCCCACGACTTGTGATCAATGTCACAGGATTTCATGTCGCGTTTGCAGACGTCTTTAAAGCAGAGACAAGGATGGCCAGTGGGTCTGATACCAGTGATGAGCTCGCTGTACAATGTGTCCTTGGGGTTCCTGCCATCTTCCATGCGGCTCACATGGCCAAGCCATCTCAGGCGCCGCTGGCTTAGTAGGGTGTATATGCTGGAGATGTTGGCCACCTCGAGGACTTCTGTTTTGGAGATACGGTCCTGCCACCTGATGCCAAGGATTCTCCAGAGGCAGCGAAGATAGAATGAATTGAGACATCGCTCTTGGCTGACGTACGTTGTCCGGGACTCGCTGCCGTAGAGCAAGGTACTGAAAACACAGGCTTGATACACTCGGACTTTTGTGTTCTGCATCAGTGCGCCATTTTCCCACTCTCTTGGCCAGTCTGGACATAGCAGAGGAAGCCTTTCCCATGCTTATTTGGCAATATTATCAACTGTAAGACTCAGTCTGCCACCTTGTCCATGAAGAGAAGTTCTCCTTTGTTTAGATTCTCAGCACCTGCTTCTCTGTGTGGAGAATTATCATTCTGACTGAACGCTGAAATCACGTAAGGGAATTAGCCCAATGGTTGAACGGCAGCTTCCCTTGAAGTCCTGCTGCATGTTTTGGAGATGGAGTTAAATCGCAGTAAGTCAGCCATGATGCTAATTCTGCATTCCAAGATCAAAAAAAGTGTCCAAAGCATGAAAACGTTTTAGATTTGTATTTCTGATTAGTCCAGTGATGGCTTAATTTAACATTACAGAACCAACTTGTTTTAATGCCGTATAAGGCTTTACAAGTCAATTAGCTGTCCATATTGGGATGTATACAGTACTTGTTTTTTTTTTAAAGTGCTAAATAGCTTGAGTTTAATTCTTAAGTCAAGTTCCATGTTTGATGCCCATCCGCATATTTGTGATTTGTTGAATAGCAATTTTAGTTTATAATTTTAGTGCTTTACAGAGCCAGTAGTTGTCAGCTAGACTTTGAGTCATTGCCTGTGGCAAATGCATATCACTAGAACATGGGCCATGAACCTACAATTTTCTGATGTTTGCTCACTGAAGGTGAGAAGATACCTTTTTGAAAAATCAATCCTGATTTGTATCCCAGGATGCACAACTTCCTGACTTGGACATATAATGCTATTCCTTCATTGTTGCTGGGTCAAAATCCTGGAACTCCCTATCTAACAGCACTGAGAGAATACCTTCACAAATGAACTGCGGCAGTTCAAGATGAAGGCTCACCACCACCTTTTCAAGGGAAATTAGGAATGGACAATAAATGCCAGTCTCGCCAGCCACTCTTCTATCCCCGAGAATTAATTTAACTTTCTTAACGAAAATGTTTTACTTTGTTGGATTTCTTTTATTATTAAGTCCTACTTCATAGGTATGAGTTATTTATGAATGCTTTTAAGGTGTTATTGGAAGAATGGATGAAAGATGTGATTGTTATCTAAGTTCATATCATAGTTCACAGTGTTGAGGAATTTTTTTAATGATACCTTGTATCATTCCAGCAAGATGCAAGAATGTAAAGGTTTCTTTTAGTAATCAATTGCTCGTTGATTTGGCTGAAGGAATGATGTGACAAGCTCTGACATGGTCTGTCTTGAGTGGTGATGGAGCAGCATTGAAAAACGCAAATTATAAAGACCATAGAGACCACCTGATAAGTTATCTAAGATTTTTGTTTGGGTTTCACTTTACCATAGATCTCTAATGATATTACAGAGGATACTCTTCAAAGTTTCTTGTAGTGCCTGTTCTTTCTAGGGATCAAACAACACTAACGTATTGAGTGGAATATTTTGAGTTTACAAAGCTCTGAAAATAGTGAACAAGGCGAATGAACTGACTAGTGCTGTGGGTTAATGCACTATTCTGTCACCTTGAGAATTTACTTCAATATGGTCAGTGCCTTTTTGGAATGAACTATTCTATCTGTGCTGTTTACAAGCATTTGGACAGTGTCCGCTCAGCTCACATCAACAAAATGCATCTTGCACTGTCGAAAAACCATTGTTAGAACTGAATATAGTTCAGAATGCATTCAAACACCAGTACATATAACAGTATAAATAAGCCTGAATTCTGCCAAGATCAGTCTTGTTCCTTCTGTGCGTATCTTGTAAATATTTTCCTGTAACAATTAAGATTCTGTAATCTTTGCTAACATTCCCATTTCATCTTCGAAATTGGTTACTAATTAGCAATGTTGCTCAAGTATATGCTACCATTTATGAAATTATTTTGTTTTCTAATTCCTTTCTGCTTGTACAATTGTTTCCAGATACCATTTTCAAAATAATCTGAGTAGAATCTGCAGATTTTAAAATGTAGAGAAAATTCTTTACGTGTGTTTAATCCTAAATGTCAGTTCAACATCTGGAAGGAATGGCAGCATGTACCTTTAAACATGGACATATAGACCTTATCCGTTTTGATTAACTTTTTTTAAACCAAGATTTTTTTTCTGTTGATTCAAATGTTATAGACCTTGTCCTCCTGCTAATTTTATTGGCTCTTCTTACCTAGTTTAATTGGTGTGCATAGAAGCCTGCAAACCCCGATTAACAACACCAAAAATTCTTGATATTCTAATTAATATTGCAACTTAGTCTTCCCTCGCCATCAAAAATGTTTCATTTTTTTAAACAGCAGGCCAACCAACTTGTTTGTCTTATTTGCATGTTGGTCAGTACTATTGTCACCTCATTCAAGTCTAAAAAATCTTTTGTCAAATTTTAATCAAATCTCATAAATTTCCATCAGATGCTCTGTTTCACTTTTACAGTTGTTGAACTGGTTGAATGTATTACATTTCCAGTTATCATCTCTTTGTTCCCTCAAACGCTTGGCAAAGCTGCCTTTTTTTCAAATACATAAGTTGATGTAATGGTGTTGAAATAAATCAACTGTACGTGGCATTATGAAAATTATGCACAGCTCATCTACCTCTTCACCACCCCCCCTCACAAAAAAAGCTTTCCTCAGCAGCACAAAACACACAAATGTGAAATATATGTTGTCTGCTTTAAAGCTGGATTCCCTTATAAGAAATCAGTGGAATTGCACCTCTGAGTAATGGAACCTTTTTCATACTCTCGGGATGTGGCTGTCGCTGGCAGTTTGGCATTTGTTGCCATCCCTAGCTGCCCTTGAGAAGGTGGAGATGGATCGTCTCCTAGAATCGCTGCAATTTGTGTGGTGAATGTACTCCCATAATGCTGTTAGATAGGGAGTTGTATGCACAAGTTCTAGTATAGTGAGTTCATAGTCTTGATCTGGCCATCTGGTGGCATTGAGCAACTATAAATTGTTCTGACACATGGCAGATGAGATTCATGGCTGAGCATCCATCTGGCTGTCGAGCAATGTTGGTCGAGATCCATCACTTGCCTGGTCCCTCAGTGAGGGAATGCTTAGTGCAGTGAAAACTTAAAAGGGGGATAAAACCCTTTCTCTTAAGATAAAAGTGTGATATGGAAATTGGGTTGCTGTTTAACCATGCCATTTGCCAAGCTCACATTTAGCTTACGTTTTCAATGAGTCATGACCTTCTCTATCAACACCTTTTTTCCAGTTGGATATTTTTGTGAGCGGTGCTCCAGTTTTCAATTATATGCTTGAGAATGTTAGGTGTAAAGTACAAAAATGAAGATCTATTTACAATAAGACAGTTTAAAGTATGTCTTTTGAGCTTAGTTAAAATTACATTAGCTAGTCACTAGTACATCTGTGGCAATCCATTAACAGTTCATATGTACTGGATAAAACTCAGTTTGCAAAACTATACATTTTAACAAACATGCATGTGTTTTTTTTTTGAATTGCACATTTAATTGGAGTTAGCTGCATAAATTCAAACTGTTATAAATGCAGATTGTGGCTGTTTTAAATTAACACACATGCAAATAAATAGGAATAAAATCTCCTTGGTTAATGGGTAAACCAAGCGTAGATCACAGGCTGAAAAGAGCCTTCAGTGAAATCACAAAAGCTTGAACACTCTTTTTATATAGCCAGACTGAAAAATGTAGTGCACAGAGCAATAACTCATCTACGTTCAAGAACCTCACTAACCCTCACAGGTTCATTAATGTCATCATGCATGCATAAATTATAGGGGTAGTAATATGTAACTCATCTTTTTCAACCTCTCACTTGGAAGCTATAGCCCTGCATGTCTGAATTTTTAGTCATTCAACATGTTTCTGTGCTTCCTACTGACCATTTTGAATGCAGAAATCACTTCCGGTAGTACTGAAAGTGAACCTGCATTTTAGGGACAAACGGATCACACGTTTGAAATACGGGCTCAGATGCAAATGATGTTTTTTGGCGTGAATTGAAAATCGTAGGTATATTGGTTATTTATCTTTTCTACCTGAATGGCTGTCCCTAATGCACTGGAAATATTGTGGGAACAATTAGCAATTTATGTGCTGTATATGTCTTATACTGAAATGTTTAGAGCCAAAAATGCAAACCCTCTGCTGTCATGCCAACATGCTGCTTGGTGATGTTACTGATAAAACAGGCTTTTATCTGTAGATTAAATGTTCACCATACAAGCAGGTACCTTTTATAAGTGTATTTTCAGCACTGAAAATTTATATAGATAAATAAATAAATAAAATCTTGTACTGTGCAGATTTCTAAAAGAATGACCCGTCACACTGTTCTGAGCATTGCAATAAAATGATGCAGATGGAGGAAACGAGACAATTCATAAACTCCCATCAGCGGGAGAGATTAAAAGGAGCTGATTAGGAAAGAGGAGCTATGAGAGAGATTTAACGATCACACACAGTAGTCTGCAAAAATATTGCTTTTGAGGCTGCTTAATAGAGCAGTGACTCAGTGGAAACCATGTTTGTAAGTTCTCTATAGCTTAGACCTAAATTTGCACACCCATTGTTCCAGTAAGTACTGCTTAGTGACAAGCCGACACACTATTTGTTTATCATTTGTCTTTCAATTCCATTCCATATCTGGCTGTAAATTTCCAGTGTGTTTGGGTACAAATGCTGCTTGACAGTGAGATAACTGTCAACAGCTGTATTATTAGTACAGATTCTGTGACTGTCCAGTTTCCCCTATACACAGCTGTAGTTTTGCCAGACAATGCACCTTGTGTTTCACAGAATGACTCTCTAATAAGTTGAGGACCTTATTACAGAAGTTGTCCCTCAATATAGCTTGTGGTACTTCTGCAATACTTCAGTGTCACTTGCCTGTCAACAAATTGGCAGGGCTCAAATGACAGATGGTTGCTGGTACATTGAAGCTCATAAACCTATTGCCTCCCTACCTTTCTTTCCAAAACAAAGCTATTTGTCATCCGAGAGCACTTTACTCTGTTGTGTGACTAAACAATGCAATACAGTAGGGTTCCTTGAGTAAATGTTGCATTATAAATCATATTCTTAACTGAAATTTCTCTTTTAGTTTCACATGGTTACTGATGAAAACTGTCACAAATCAGTTGGTTGCTAGTCAGTGTGCATGTTAATGTGGTATCAGTATATTTTGTAACGCACATTGTGAGGTGAGCCGAAAGCTTCCATTTTGATTGCATTTATATAGCAGCTGATGGGCCAGAGTTGTGTGCAACATCATCTGAATGTCCGCGGCATTGCCATGAGTTTCAATATTGGTTTACATTTGGCTGCTGGATGTTTCACTTTAGCTACCGGTTTGGCAATAAAGATTCTGCAGGAACAATCCGAGGTAGAAGATAAATATGATAAGAATAGGCTTATAATAAATTTTCGTTTTATCTGTAGGTCAGTAATGGTTGCCAATTCACAGCAGATTACAAGGTGAAAATATGCAAGTATGTGTGTCAAATTAGTGGAGAGGACCAGTGTATGGCAAATTCCTTATAAGCAAAAGAATTTAAAACACAGATGAACAGGATAAAAAATGCAGAGATCAATCTTGATTCCATTGAAACTGATTGAGATAATACTGTTGTGCTCCTTAATTTTAATGCTGTTTTAGAAAAATATTGATTAAATAATTCATCTTGAAATTATTCCATTGCGAAAAGAGCTGATTCAAAAACACTGTCTGAAGAATAGGAATGTTTGAAGGTTGGTAAGGCCTTTTTGAAGCCTTTTGCTTTACAAGAGAAGCCAAATGTACAACTATATGGAGTGCCTATTTTTTAAGTCATTGCACTAACATTTTCAGAGTTCCAGCTACACACATTGCTAATTTTGTGCTGCTAATAGCCAATATTTTAAAACTTATTGGCTTGGATATTTTTCCAGTGTGCTATGTATTTCTCATCTGTTTTTAATCAACATTACACTATTCAGTATTAAAAGCCACTTAATAAACTCTGATCAAGGAGCTATCCTCCTATTGCTCATTGGCTAATTTTGCCAAGTGTTGTGGTACTGATCTGTACAGACGGCAAGGCCGAAGTTTTGATTCTTGGGCTGGATTTTTGTGTCATGGCGGAGGCTCCGCCCACTGACCGAAAGGTCAGGGGCGATCCCATTCCTGCCGGACCTGGAAACCACACTGTGATTTACGTGCCCAGGCCCTTAATTGGGCTCAGGCAGGAGACTCCGCCTCCAGGAGCTGCCGGCCAATCAATGGGATGGCAGGTCTTTAATCCCAGCAGTGTCACTGGGAGCAGTGGCCACTGTTGGGACTGCACCCAGAGGTAGGAGCAGCAATGGAGGAGGTCCTGGACTTGAAGCAAGTGTGTGGGACCTCACCGGAGGCTATCAGCTGGACCCCAATGAGGCGGGTTTGGGGTGAGATGCTCCAGCGGAAGCGGCTTATGCTCTCTGTTTGGTACAGGATGCCTGATCAGGATGAACCTCTACTCCCCAGGCCGGCAAGAAGGCCACCTGGTATTACAGGGCAGCCTCCTCAGGTGTTGAAGTTCCCGTCGACAACTGGAGAAGGCCCTTAAGTTGCACGTAAATGGCCACATAATGGCTTTAATTGGCCTGGGGCGGGCGGGCTGCTTGTCACCTCCCCTGCCCCTTGTAAAATCGCAGCAGGAGCGGGAAGATGACAAGAACACCACCGCCCCCCCCCCCCCACTCCCCTGGCCTCAATCTCAATTTCATGCCTGCCCCCCGCCTCCAGCCCACTCCCTCAGCGAGGGGTAAAATTCCGGCCATAGTCTCTGCTGAAATTGCTAACCCGAACTGGGGGGATGGAAAGAAGCAGGAGAGCAGCAACATTTTCCCCAGGGGTAGGAAGAGTAATATTGCGCAGAGTTCTGGGGCCGCATTTTCAATCCAGGTCAGGGTCCGGATCAGAGGTGGGTGGGCCCACTGCCAGCCATCGTGCCAGTTCACCGCCACAATCCTAACCCCAAGCCATTTTCAAAGGCTGCATCAGGTTCAGATTGGCTGCCCACCAAGCGGAGGGTAACCAATTATCTGCAAATTAATTTAATTAAGGGGCCTATTATGGCCCTGTTCCTACACCGACTTGGATTTCCAGTTGTCAGTGCGGGCAGCCCAGGTCCAGGCCAACATCGGGTGTGGGGGGGCGGTGGTGCTCATGGTGGGAATGGGTTGCGGGGGCGGGGGGGGTTGGGTGATGGTTCGCAATTCTTCATGCATGGGACCTCCCCCTTGCACCCATAATGGCTGCCGGGCCACAGCTATGGCCGTTGGCTGTCCATTGGAGGGGTTGTTTCTCTAGGATCATGCCGAGGCAGCTGTGGTCGGTTTTTAAAAAAAGTCAAAGAAACTTTCCTAATCTTTTCTCTCTCCTTCCTCTGTCTCTCTCTCTCCCTCTTCTCTCTCCCTCTTCTCTCTCTCTCTCTTCTCTCTCTCTCTCTCTTTTCTCTTTTCTCTCTCTTTTCTCTTTTCTCTCTCTTTTCTCTTTTCTCTCTCTTTTCTCTATCTCTCTCTTTTCTCTATCTCTCTCTTTTCTCTTTTCTCTCTCTTTTCTCTTTTCTCTCTCTCTCTTTTCTCTCTCTCTTTCTCTCCATCTTCAGATCGGCAGCTCCCACCTCAGCTGGTGGAGCTGCCAATCTGGTGGAACTGGAGGGCCTCCCATTGGCCCTCTAGCATCCGGAGCCTGCCTCCATCCCTGATTGGATGTCAAGCCCACTCCTTGGCCTTTAATTGTCTCCCCATTTCAAAATAGCGGTGGGCGTGTCTTTAACATGCTGTGCGGGGTTGGGACTCAGAACTAGCCCTCATGTTGGGTTCCCAATCCCCGAATGAAAATTCTGCCTCTGGTCTCTAATTTGCTGTCCAAGGACCTTTTGCATTTATGTTTTTTTTTGTTGCAGAAGGGAATCAGCTAAATGTATGACCCCTTTGAGTCTTTAGACATTGAGAAATACAGCCAGGTCGTGTTTCTGTAGCCCATATCTAGTATGACAACCCATGAACCCAAGCCCACAGACCTTTGGCACAAGTTTGCAAGAGCCAAGTTTTCGGGATGCTTAAGTTAACACAAGGCTACTGCTAGAGTTTAACAGACTGAAACGGAACAATAATTTCTTGCATGTCCAATTAGGGCCTTGGGTTGCTTGCTGACCTGCATGGGCTCCCAATTTGGCAATGCCTTGATTTTTAAAAATTTTCATCCTTGTTTTCAAATCCCTCCATGGCCTTTCCCCTCCCTATCTCAGTAACCTCCTGCGACCCTCAGATCTCTGTGCTCCTCCAATTCTGGCTCTTGCACATCCCTGATTTTAATTGCTCCACCATTACCTTCAGCTGCCCAGTCCCCAAATTCTGCAGTTCTCTCCCTAAACCTCTCTGTCTCTCTCTTCCTTAAAGGGTTTGACAGGATAGATGCTGAGAAGTCGTTTCCTCTGGCTGGAGAGTCTAGAACTATGGATCATGGCCTCAGGATGAGGTGTAGACCGTTTAGGTCTGCGATGAGGAGAAATTTCTTCACTCAAAGGGTTGTGAATCTTTAGAATTCTGTATCCCAGAGAGCTGTGGATGTTCAGTCAATCAGCATATTCAAGACTGAGATCGACAGATTTTTGGGCACTAAGGGGATCCAGTGATTGTGGGGTGGGGGGTGGGGGGGGTGGAATAGGGTGGGAAAGTGGAGTTGATGTAGATGTTCAGCCATGATCTAATTGACTGGTGGTGCAGGCTTGACAGGCCATTTGATCTACTCTTATTTATGTCCTTAACTCTCATTTGTATAGTGCCTTTAACATCAAATGATCCAAGCTGCATGTCAGGGGCATTGTCAAACAAAATTTGACATCTCACCACATAAGGAGATATTAGGACAGATGACCAGAATCTTGGTCAAAGAGGTAGGTTTACAGCTAAGATCTAAAGATACTGCTTAAAACCTACCCGTATACTTCAACTCCTTTGCCTTTCTAATTGCTTGCTATATCTGCATGTTAACTTTGTGATTCATGTACAAGGCCACCCAATTGCCTCCTAGTACCAACATTTATTAGTCGCTTGCCTTTTCAAAAAAAAAATTCTGTTTTTCCATTCTTCCTACCAAAGTGGATAATTTCACACTTCCCCACATTATACTCCATCTGCCATCTCTTGTACAATTACTTAACCAGTCTGTATCCCTTTGTAGCCTTTTACATCCTTCTCGCAACCTACGTTCCCACCTAGCTTTGTACCATCAGCAAACTTGGAGATGTTGTACTCGATCCCTCATCTAAGTCATTGATATAGAGGCCTAAGCACTAATCCTTCATGCATTCCACCAGTTACACCCTACCACCTTGAAATTGATGTGTTTATATCTTTTCTGTTTGTCCTTATAACCAATCCTCAATCCATGCTAATATATTATCCCATGAGCCTTAATCTTGTCTGACAACCTCCTGTGTGGCACCTTATCAAATGCTATTGGAAAGTCCAAATATACTACATCCACTGGTTTCCTTTTATCTCCCCTGCTAGCTACATTCTCAAAAAATTCTAATAGATTCATCAAACACATTTTCCCTTCCATAAAACCATATTGACTCTGCCTATTATGATTTTCCGAGACCTTTTACTGTGCCCTTAATAGATTTCAGTACTTAATAATTGTAATTTCTTCGCTGCAGAGTTCCTTTTTGAAAAAAAAACAAAGGGCTGTCTTCTTCCTCTGCACCAAAAAAGCTACCAGCATTGCTTCTGTCTGTCAGCGTGAGAACAGTATCGATTAAGATCCCACAAATAAATTGTAACTGACCGTGAATTCTGGATCCTGTGAAGTATTGCAATTTCAAAGTCCATTTCCTTAAAATTGTAAGCTGAATGACTGACTGTCTTCCTGAACTAGACAGGCTGACTAATAGCTCTTGTTTAGACGCATTTACCCTTTATCCTGCCTGTGGTATAACTTTTCTTTTTGTTCACAAACTTTCCAATCTTAGTCAATATCTTGAAGGAAAATCCTAAAACTCCTACATTACTTTTATGACTGTCTTTATCTTGGGTGGGGGATGGGAAGGTTTTGACTTGAGCAAATTATATCTTGCCACATATTTAAAATACGCATTGTTCCTGCTGTGTAGGACTGTTCCAAAGAATCTCGCATTGTCTCACACAGTCACAAGCTTGCCACAAGTGATCAGGTTGCATGTGCTGGGCACAGGGTGTTAAAATATTTTTTATATCACTTGTAAAGCATATCTCTCATTTACTTACTCATTACTCCAGTATCCATTGTAGAATAAGAATTTGTTGCGTGGACTATTTCCCTCTCCGTACTCTATATTGTTCATATGTTTCTGCTATTGAGTAACATTTGTATATGATTTTGAAATGTATTTTGTGCTTCTATTGACCATTCTTTGAATGGTACAATTTTAAGGAGCAATGCTGCTGCACGTTATTTAAATAATGAGCAAGAAAATGTACTATGACCATATTGTTGGAGATCATCTGAACTCCGTAAATAAACTTGCTATCCCACTTGGTGATCCTTCTCGTGATATAGCCATAATACTATAGCCATAATAATTTTCTTACCAGCAGGTATGCTTAAAAGTAATGTAAAATATTGCAACTATATTTTGCTACTTGTGAAACTTGCATTATGATCCTGAAATATCAAAGGAATACATTTGCTAAACATTTAAAGTACCTGTTTTACTGTGTTGACCAAAGCAATGTTATGGATAAAAGCACTTAAACATATTAATACAAGGCATAAAACACAAAACTCCATGTGCCAGCTGTGTGCGTTTCTTGTTTATTTCTGCAAGATTGTTGAGAAGAGGCTGCTATTCAGCCAGGGAATTGCTACATTTTTCTGGGGGGGTGGGAGGATGAGCAAAAGACTGAAAATAATACGTAGCACCAAAAATTAATAGAGTCGGCACCGAAGCAGGTCCTTCAGCCCACCGAGTCTGTGCCAGCCATCAACCACCCATTTATACTAATCTTGCATTAATCCCATTTTCCCTCTCACATCCCCACCTTCCCTCAATTCTCCTGCCACCTACCTACACTAGGGGCAATTTTTTACAATGGCCAATTTACCTATCAACCCACAAGTCTTTGGCATTTAATAAAATCATTACAACTGCAGAAAACCGGATGTTAGTTTGGCCTTGCATTTTCAAACTTAGCAATAATTATTATGTATTGCATGTAGAGGATGCTATTAAGGGCAATTAGGGATGGGCAATAAATGCTGACCTAGCCAGCAACGTCCACAACCCAAGAATGAATTTTTTTTAAATTAAAATTTTCAGTGGGAATATCAAATAATATAAATAAAATGAAAATAGATTGGGCCAAATCTTGCTGGAGCAGGGCATCTTAGGGTGTATGCCGTTGGACTTTTCCTTGCACCCTTCAGCTCAAGTTTTTTGTGCTGGAACTTGCTGTAAGTGCCAGCTGATGGGGCAGTGGAGCATCTGGGACCTTGCTGAATGGTGGGACCCACGGTATATCTCCTTGACATTTAGGGATTGAGACAGAAACAGGAATGATGGAAAAGGAGCTTAGAATCAAAAAAGTTACAGAAAGAGAAATGAAGCGATGAAGAAAAAGTAAGTTTAAGATTTGACATTTTTACAATCTCTAACAATTGATTACACACAGGAATGAGATTGAACAGGTTAAATTGTTCCCTTTCGTGGGCAGAGAGATTGTTTGGCTTTGCGTTAACAATTATCGTTGTTAAAAGGGTATTAATGCTCTTAATTATCAACTCTAACTTTCTGTAGTGAGTTTAGTGGGCAATTAATGTACAAATCCAGCAAGTTCTTAGAAATAACGGGGAGGCAAAGGGCGAGATGCCCTTTGCGCAAAACAAATGGAGTGGCATAGATCAACTAACAAGTTGTGTAGATTCAAATTCACGGCATATCTCTTAATCCCCTGAACCTGCTAGCCGATTTGTACATTTATAATGACATCCCTCCATTATTTTTGCAGCATGATCTGGCCGAGCGTAACTGACATTGACTTTTCGATCTTAAAACTATTGCAGTTTCAAAGTCAATTTCCTTTCATTGTAACCTTAATGTCTGAAATATTGCTACAAGGGATTCAGAATGCTTCCCTGAAAAGAGGAGGAATCAATGGGGAGAGTTGATTCAAATTACGTTTACCCATGACTTTGCAGTCTGCCGACAATTGAGTGGATCTGTACAGGCTCACCTTTGAAATACAGGAAAACTTTTACTTCCTGTTAGTTTATCATTTCCTATTATTTTACAATATTTGCATGGCGTTTACTTTCCCTTTTTAATGATTCCCCAAAATCGCCACTCTCACTTTCAAGAGGGGTTTTCTGATCTCTTGTTTCTAGTTTGTTAACTCAATTTCTATCGTTCTCTCAAATTGGAAGGTACAGTATTTTTTATTAAGCCCAGTTCAGCCTAGAAATTGATTTATAAACAGTATAAATGTATTGCTAAGTTCTAACTGCTCATTTCATTTACGTATAGATCAAATTGGTTTGCTTCCTTGTTGGTAATTAACTTTGCATCTTTGATGTGAATGAAATGGTTCACATCTTTGTGTATATTTGTATTTGATACAAGCATTTAATAGATTTGATATCAGCTGGATGTATATCATTGTATTTATAGCATTGGTGTTTGTGGTGTTATAAGTAAGTATTGTTTGGAATTATGTACTTCAAAGGAAGCCAGTGAATAGCTAATTTGACACCTGTAAGACTAAAGCTGCAGTTTGAAACGCGATTGCAGTTTTTTTCAAATTCTGATGATTTATCAGACAAAAGGCTGGAGGGATTCGATACTCTGATTCCGAAAGCTTTGTGATAAAACCAAATTTGCCATATCAAAAAGTAGGAATTATGCAATTTGCAGAGTTGCATTTTTTCGGGAAGCCAGTTTTATAAAAATTAATTGACCCTTTACAGACTTCCTCATTTTATGTTTATAAAGTATTTGTTTTAGTATTTGTATTTGATACTATTATAAATATTTGCTGTATGTATATTTCCAATTTCAAAAAATTACTATTATAGAATGGCTACATTATATTTATTATGCACATTATATAGGGAGGGAAATGTTTGCTTATGGGAACTGTTAAGTTGGTGAAGCAAAAATGGTGAGAGCCTGAAATTGTAACAATTTTTTAAAAAGTTTTTAAACTTCGCTACACCATTCAACAGAACATAATCACCTTGATATCACGCATAGTGAAGATAATTATTTTAGATGATTGATTCTCGATAAATTGCATTAATCATCTCTTTTTAATCTATCCAGAGATGAAGACCTCTTCTAAGCTTTTATTGCACACTACTTTGTCCATCTTATTTTGTCATGGTTATATGGGTAACTCATTTAAAATAAATAATTAGAAATGATACAAATGAATACTAACCAAAAGGGCAAGCATATTTGTATGTTGTGAAAGGAAAGTGGGTTTTGTATAAGCCAGAATATCTATGCATTGTTGATGTCGGCTTCAAGTACTTTGCCATGTGGCAATGCAAAGGGTAGAATTTTAAAATTGAGAACAGAGAAAGCTGGAAATACACAGGTTAGTCAGCATCTGTGGGAGAAAAGACAGGTTAGGATATTTTGTGTCTATTTTCCTCATTGTAATTCAAGCCTTTGTATTTGATAATACAAGGTGTCAAATTGTTGCTTCAAAGGGCCACAAATTAATTTGAATAATCAATACACGTGATAGTTCAATACCTGTAGAAACTTTTGCTATCCGTTTTTACGTTTCTAGCTAGCTTCCTCTCATACTCTAATCTCTTTCTCCTGATTAACCTTTTAGTCATTCTCTGCCGTTCTTTATATTCTGTCCAATCATCTGAACTGCCACTCATCTTTGCGCAATTATATGCCTTTTCCTTAAGTTTGTTGCTTTCCTTAACTAGGTCTAAACCAGGAAACATAAATTCAATTTAAATATATACAGAGAAGAAAATAAAGTTGGGAGAAGACAGGTGGGATTAAGAAAGAAATAAGAGACAAAGTAAAAGAATAATTTTAATTTTTACTTTGTGTCTTATCTTTTATTTTTTTAAATCTCCATTACGTACTGAAAGATTGAGACTCCACACTTGTAAAATTACATTTTCAAAGCCAGAGAGGTTGATTGGCAATAATTATCACTTTCTATGCAGTTAAAAATTCACTTCCTCCTGAATGCACCAGTCCTAACTTTTTCTAGCATATTTAGTGGAGGTCTAGTAGGCAACTACCTTAAATTCTCACCATTACAGTAATTTTGGTGCTGAGTCTAGTGATGAGGACTGTTGCAGTGCACCCTGTAGAGGAGCAGGGTATCTCTGGTGGCAACTTCTGGATCTCCATGTTTAACTCCACGTACTCCAGAGGTTTCTGTCAGCTTTTCTCAGTTATAACAGAGTGTTGTTAGCCTCACTGTTATTCCTATCACAAAACCTGGGACATTTTTAAAAATGTTTAATGGGTCCATTAATTATTGGTACTTTTAGCATTGACAAGTGTTTTACAATTCAGTACTCGAATGATTTTCTTTAAAAATCCAGTAATCCTTATTGTAGTGGTAATTAGCCCAAAGGTATATCCACTGCTCATTTTCCATGCCTCATGGTCCTGCACTTTCCACTTCAGTTGCCTTTCAGAGCCTCCCTTTTTTTTAACTTCCATGAGAAATGAGCAATACAACTAGGGGAAAAAGTGCATGCGGTGGTTTCCTGATGCCTTCCTCTTGGACGTTTTTAAAGGAAATCCTCTTCCAAAAGGATCCTCTGCCTATAATCAGCCATTGTCTCTCGAGGTTCTAGCTCTTCTGCCTTCATCACCGAAAATCTGCTGGTTCTGCCATTGGTCATAGCTCATAACCCTGAGCATGGGAGCTTTACCTGGACCTGGTTGACTCTCAAAAGGGCAGGGATGACCCTCCTTTTACCCCCCCCCCCCCCCCACCCCCGCCATTTTTGAGGTCTCAAATGACCCTGACCCTATAATCCTCATTACCAAGCCCCATTATTGAAAATACTAAAGCTTGATTACTGAAATACCACAAAATTCCAGGTACTTAGTAGTTTTACAATGGTGTACTAGTAAATGAATCATGGGTAAAAATGTGGTCCGATCTAGAGTACCAGTTTTTTTTCCTTGTGATTTGGATCTGAGGAAAAACAAGAACACTGCTCCTTGGGAATTCATTCACCTATGGTACAAACATTGCTTTCACTTCCCCAGTGCTCAGAAGACACATTGGTAAAACAAAAGGGCTGTAATAATTCATTATTTTAAAAAATAAAATATAATTGCTGATTCTGAAAAGACATTATCTTTCAGAGGAAACACCTGTCTTTTATTATAATTTCAACCTTTTTTTGGCTGGAATTGCCAAAGTTTGAAGTTTTTTTTAATCTAGTTAATATTTAGACTCAAAGTGACTTTTGTGCACAGTTCCCTTGAGCACTGTTAGACTCTGCAGGTGTTGCTTCTTAATTACATGTCTTTTAACTTCAAAGCATATAGAAAGTTGCCCATTTAACTTTTTTTCAACTTCACACTTCGCCACATTTTATTCCTTTTGCTCAAATAAGTTTGCCAAAAAAAACAGACAAAAACTGCTGGAAATACTCAGCTGGTCTGGCAGCATCTGTGGAGAGAGAAGCAGAGTTAACGTTTCAGGTCAGTGACCCTTCATCAGAACTGGCAAATATTAGAAGTGTGATAGGTTTTAAGCAAGTAAAGCGGGGGTAGGGCAAGAACTAACAAAGGAGAAGGTGTAGCTAGGACAAGGTCACAGAGAATAACCGACCAGAAGGTCATGGAGCAAAGGCAAACAATATGTTAATAGTGTGTTGAAAGACAAAGCATTACTACAGATAGGGTGTAAACAGACTGAAAACTGAACAGCCACAAGTACAAACATGAAAAAAAACAGTGGATAGGCAAACTGAACAAACTAAGATGAAATGAAATAAAATAAACAAAAAAAATATAAAAAAGAAAAAACAACTAAAATCAAAGTAAAATGGGGGGCCTGTCATGCTCTGAAATTATTGAACTCAATGTTCAGTCCGGCATGTTGTAGTGTGCCTAATCGGCAAATGTGATGCTGTTCCTCGAGCTTGTGATGAACATCAACGCAAGCTCGAGAAACAGCATCTCATTTGCCGATTAGGCACACTACAACATGCCGGACTGAACATTGAGTTCAATAATTTCAGAGCATGACAGGCCCCCCATTTTACTTTGATTTTAGTTGTTTTTTCTTTTTTATATATTTTTTTGTTTATTTTATTTCATTTCATCTTAGTTTGTTCAGTTTGCCTATCCACTGTTTTTTTTCATGTTTGTACTTGTGGCTGTTCAGTTTTCAGTCTGTTTACATCCTATCTGTACTAATGCTTTGTCTTTCAACACACCATTAGCATATTGTTTGCCTTTGCTCCATAACCTTCTGGTCGGTTATTCTCTGTGACCTTGTCCAATATACAGCTTCTCCTTTGTTATCTCTTGCCCCCACCCCCACCCCCGCCCCCGCTTTACTTGCTTAAAATCTACCACATTTCTAATATTTGCCAGTTCTGATGAAGGGTCACTGACCTGAAACGTTAACTCTGCTTCTCTCTCCACAGATGCTGCCAGACCTGCTGAGTATTTCCAGCATTTCTTGTTTTTATTTCAGATTTCCAGCATCCGCAGTATTTTGCTTTTATAAAAACAAAGCCTTTTGATGCTTATGATTGTCAAGCTTCTAAAAACAAATTTGTGTATATTTCTTTGACTGAAAGTAACTTTTTTTTCTCCCCAAACAGGTTGTTGATGCTGCCAAAAAGGCAAATGCTCATGATTTCATTGTGTCATTTGAGGTAAGGATATGGGTGCATGTAATAATATCAATATCTGGCTATGAATGCAATTTATGTCATATAGATCAGTACGTTCTCCTTCAAGCAACATTATATTTGAAGTTACTTTAATTTATTTTTGTTTGCTCTCCATATTTCCTGCTCCTATACCTGACTTGCTATCTTTGTACCCAGCGTCAGTGTTTTTTTGTGATTCCTATTGTTTTTTTAAAATGTCTGCTTGTACAAAATTCCATTTATTAGATTAGATTAGAGATACAGCACTGAAACAGGCCCTTCGGCCCACCGAGTCTGTGCCGAACATCAACCACCCATTTAGACTAATCCTACACTAATCCCATATTCCCACCAAACATCCCCACCTGTCCCTATATTTCCCTACCACCTACCTATACTAGTGACAATTTATAATGGCCAATTTACCTATCAACCTGCAAGTCTTTTTGGCTTGTGGGAGGAAACCGGAGCACCCGGAGAAAACCCACGCAGACACAGGGAGAACTTGCAAACTCCACACAGGCAGTACCCGGAATCGAACCCGGGTCCCTGGAGCTGTGAGACTGCGGTGCTAACCACTGCGCCACTGTGCCGCCCTGTATCTTTTGTATTAATTAACTTGCATGTATATTTCTTAAATAGTGATTAAATCTCTGAGAAATTAATATGCTCAGTACATTTTTAAACACCACAGAGAGCTTGCTGTAAAGCTTGGAGTGCAGGTGGGAAAGGTGGAAGTGAGCATTAAAGTTGAGGCTGATGCAGTTCTGAGATGGAATGGAAAGCTTTAGGATTCATTTTTCTGATTTTTTTTTTAATGTGCTTGGTTATAAATGTTATATTTGGGGACTGTGGTGAGATCACAGAAGGAGCTACTCCCACTCCCCTGCCCTTACCCTGTGGCCCTGCAAATTTTGATCTTCAGATAATTATACAATTCCCTTTTGAAAGACACAATTGAATCTGGCTCCATCATACACTGAGGCAATGTATTCCAGATCCTAACCACTCACTGCATAAAAAAGTCTTTCCTCATGCTGCCTTTGGCTCTTTTGACAATTACCTTAAATCAGCACCCTCTGGTTTTCGATCCTTCCAGCAACTGGAACAGTTTCTCCCTATCTACTCTGTCCAGACCCCACGTGATTTTAAACACCTTTATCAAATCTCTTCCCCTCTAAGGAGAACAGCCCCATCTTCTCCAAACTATCCTCATAACTGAAGTCCCTCGTCCCTGGAATCATTCTCAAAGCTTTTCTGCACCCGGTCCAATGCCTTCACTTCCTTCCTAAAATTGGTGCCTAGAATTGGACACAGTACTCCAGTTGTGGCTGAATCGGTGTTTTGTAAATATTCACTATAACTTACTTACTTTTGTACTATATGCCTCTTTTTATAAAACCCAGGATCCTGTATGCATTGTCTTTCTCAACCTGCCCTGCTATCTTCAACAATTTGGGTACATCTAGGTCCCTCTGCTCCTTCATCCCCTTTAGAATTGTACCTTTCATTTTGTATTGCCTTTCTTCGTTCTGCCTACAAAAATGTATCACTTCACACTTCTCTGCATTAAATTTCAACTGCCACGTGTCTGCCCATGCCGCCAACCTGTCTGTGTACTCTAGAAGTGTATCAGTATTCTCCTCACAGTTCACAATACTTCCAAGTTTGGTGTCATCAGCAAATTTTTGAAATTGTGCCCTGCACACCAAGTCTGTCATTAGTACAGGTCAAGAAAAGCAGCATTCCTAGTACCGACTCCTGGGAACCCTGCTGTATGTCTTTCCCCCAGTCTGCAAAACAATCATTCATGACTATTATCTATTTCCTGCCACTAAGCCAACTTCATATCCATACTGCCACTGTCCTTTTTATTTCATGGGCTTTGACTTTGCTGACAAGCCTGTTATGTGGCACTTTATCAAATGCCTTTTGGAGGTCCATATATACCACATCAACCACATTATCCCCACCAACCCTCTGTTATTTCATCAAAAAAATTCAAAGCAAGTTTAAAAACAATTTGTCTTTTCTTAATTAATTCACATTTGTCCAAGTGACTGTTAATTTTGCCCTGTATTATTGATTTTAAAGCTTTCCCACCACCAAGGTTACATTGACTGGCCTGTAGTTGCTGACCTTATCCTTGTATGCTTTTTTGAACAAGGGTGTAAAGCACTGCAATGCCCTGTTGGATAGCCTTATATGTGAGTTAAAGGTCTACAAAGGAAACCCGACCGAGCCCGAATGCCAGACCCGGAAGTGCAACCCTACCTGACCCGAACCCGACACATGCCGTCGGGTCCCGTCGGGGTCGGGTAGCAGGTCGTTACCCATGTACTGATGTACAGGCTTGCTACCCGACGACATATGTCGGGGTCAGGTTGGGTTGCATTTCCAGGTCCAGCATTCGGGTTCAGTCAGGTTTCCTTTGCAGACCTTTACAAGGGTGTAGCATTTGCAATTCTTCAGTCCTGTTGCACCCTGTATCAAAGGATGATTGGAGGATTACTGCTGCAATCTCCACCCTTTCCTCAGTATCCACTGATGTGTCTCATCTGGTCCTGGTGACTTCTCAACTTTAAGTACAGGTAGCCTTTCTAATACCTCCTCTTTATCAATTTTTGCCCCATCCAGTATCTCAACTACCTCCTCTTTAATTATGACTTTGGCAGCAGCATCTTCCTTGGTAAAGACAGTTGCAAAATACTCATTTAGTACCTCAGCCTAAAGCCTGGCTCGGGTATAAAATTAAAACCCAACCCGGGCCTGAAACGACAACAGCCAACCCAAACCCGACCCGAGCCTGAGTCCTTTCATTTTTTTAAATGCCCGACCCGACCTGAAAATAACAAACATATTTTTGAAACAAAAAAAGATCATAGACTAAAACAAAAACAATACGAAACAAAACAGTACAGTCCAGTCCGATCCGACCCGAGCCCGAATTCTGGACGCAGAGTACAGACCTGACCCGACCCAAACCCAGCATACGGGTAGTCAGGCTTTGCCTCAGCCATGCTCTCTGACCCCATGTATAAATCCCCTTTTAGGCCCCGAATCGGCCCCACCCCCTGCTCTTACTACCCTTTTACTATTTATATAGTTATATTACTATTGAAAGATGTGGAATCATCATGAAGTCTGTATATCAGATTTTTGGAATGTTATCTCAGTTGTTTTTAGATTGTGGTCATGCAGAACATGTTGGTATCTTTTTTAACGGGATGTGATTGAGAAGAAAATTGAAATTGGAAAGTAAGATTTTGCATAATAGAATTTACATAAGAAAATATATTAGAAAAAGGGAAAAACATAAAGTTAAACTCTTAACCAATGAGGAAAAAGAAAATTGACATAGACAAGATTCAGTAACTTGATGGTCTCAGCCTTGGCAGATGCAAGATTTTCAGTTATTTGAGACACAAGTTATTCCAGTTAAATTCACAACTCATCAGTCCAGTAAATGTTTGGGGCATAGATTTACTGTTGGAAGTATTGGAAAATCACAGTGTATTGAAATTTAATCTGTGTGTGTGCGTGCGCATGTATGTCTGTCTTCAGATTGCAGTCATTTGGGCTCTCTATTAGAAGATGAATTCCATATTGTTTGGAGGAATGGCTGATAATACATTATGATTCAGGTTTCAATATTGTAATACAATACTTTTGGAGCAACACTCTTGGCAACAAGTCATTTTTAAGAGCTAATGTTTATTCTTGAAAAATGTTCTCTATGTTTAAAACCAACTTTTGGTGCCTTTCAGCTTTATTTCCATTGTTCATTTCAAAACAATTAAACTCTGGTGTAGCTTGGTGTCTTATACTGAACCTGTCCACTTTCATCTCATCTTTGCCACACTCTGACTTTGTCTCAGGTCTACGTTTTTTCATTTGATTCATCAATCACGAATACATATATTTAATTCTGAGGAGGGTTCATCGCAAATGTACTGCAAGTATAATTGTAATTTGAAACTATGAATTAACTTGCATGCATGGCATCACCTAAGTTAGTTACCATGTTACACCATGAAGTGCACTTCATGATTGTTACCAGATTGGTTATTGGTACACTAACATTAAAATTATTGTTTGGAGTCTCAGCAAAAAGATCTTGAAATTCACACCTATCATTTTCCCTATGGACCATAATTTTTCAAAGTAATTACAGATTGTGCTTGAAACCAAAATGCATTTTAAGCCAAAATTTGCACTGTTCACTTGAATGATATTTTGATCAATCATAATCATCTTCAGCTGCTTCATGAATGACCTTCCCACCATCATAAGGTCAGAAGTGGGAATGTTCGCTAATATTTGCACGATGTTCAACACCATTCGCAACTCCTCAGATACTGAAGCAGCCCGTGTCCAGATGCAGCAAGAACTGGACAGCATTCAGGCTTGGGCTGATCAGTGGCAAGTAACATTCATGCCACACAAGTGCCAGGCAACAACCATCTCAAACAAGAATCTAACCATCTCCCCTTGACATTCAATGGCATTACCATTGCTGAATCCCCCATTATCAACATCCTAGGGGTCATCATTGACCAGAAACTGAACTGGACCAGCCACATAAATGTTGTGGCTACAAGAGCAGGTCAGAGGCTGGGAAGTCTACGGCGAGTAACTCGCCTCCTGTCTCCCCAATGCCTGTCCACCATCTACAAGTCACAAGTCAGTTGTGTGATGGAATACTCCACTTGCCTGTATGGGTGCAGCTCTAACAACACTCAAGAAGCTCGACTCCATTCAGGCCAAAACAGCCGACTTGATTGGCACTCCATCCACCACCTTAAGCATTCACTCCCTTTGTCACTGATGCACAGTGGCAGCAGTGTGTACAATCTACAAGGTGCACTGCAGCAACTCACCAAGGCTCCTTCGACAGCACCTTCCAAACCCATGACCACTACCACCTTAGAAGGACAAGGGCAGCAAATGGGAACACCACCACCTGCAAGTTCCCCTCCAAGTCACACACCATCCTGACTTGGAACTATATCGCTGTTCCTTCACTGTTGCCTGGTCAAAATCCTGGAACTCCCTTCCTAACAGCAAGGACTGCAGTGGGTCAGCTAACCACCATTTTCTCCAGGGCAATATGGGATGGACAATAAATGCTGGCCTAGCCAGCGATCCTCACATCCCGTGAAGAAATAAAAAAAGAAAGCTGAACAGATTACCATTTTGACAGATGCCCATTCTCCACACTTTCCTCCATCCTAACCTCCAACAATGTGGGAGGAGCTCATGGTCTTCTTTGTCACTAAGATTGTGACCACCCGATCAGCTGCCTCTACCACTTCCTTCCCTTTCCCTAGTCCACCAGGTGATATTTCCTTTAAGGATCCCCCTCTCCCCACCCTAGTCCTGAACTTGCATTGTTCTCTAGTTCCTCTTCAATTTCTCCTCATACCCTCTCAGAGCTCATCTTGTCCAGGAGATCCACCTCCTGCTCCCTCAACCTATTCCCACTAAACCACTGACCACCCAACTTCCCTTCCTGGTCACCATGTTAGCAGATATTCAGGTACTGTGCCCCTCTCCTTCAAATCTGTCCTCATCACCCCTCTCTTCAAAAAAGCAATCCTTGACCCCACCATCCTTACAAACTAACCCCCCACCTCCATTCTTCCGTTCCTCTTCAAAGTTCTTGAATGTGTTGTTGCCTCACAAATTCGTGCCCATCTTTCCTGGAATTCAATGTTTGAATCCCTCCAAACAGGTTTCTGCCCCTGCCACAGTACCAAAACGGTCCTTGCCAAAGTCAGAAATGACATTGTATGTGACTGACAAAGGTAATCTATTAATGCTCATTCTTCTCGGCATGTCTGCAGCCTTTGACACAGTTGACCACAACATCCTTGTCCAAAGCCCCTCTACTGTCGTCCCGCAGATGGCACTGCATTTGCCTGGTTCCTTTCTTATCTATCTAACCATAGCTTGATTATCACCTGCAATGGCTTCTCTTCCTGCTCCCACAGTGTTACCTCTGGCGTCCCCCAAGGATCTCTCCTTAACCCCCTCCTATTTCTCGACTACGTGCTGCCCCTCTCATCAGCTGAAAACACAGCATCAGTTTTCACATGTCGCTGCTGACACCTATCTCTATTTACCACCACCACCACCTCCCTCGACTCTTCCACTGTCACTATATTATCAGACTGCTTGTTCGACATCTAGTACTGGATGAGCAAAGATTTAATCCAATTAAATATTGGGAAGACTGAAGCCATTGTCTTCAGTCCTCACTGCAAACTCTGTTCTCTAACTATTGGCTCTGTCCCTCTCCCTGGCAACTGTTTGATGCTGAACTAGACTGTTCGCAGCCTTGGTGTCGTATATGACCCCGAGTTAAGCTTCCAACCTCACTTCTGCATCGTCACTCAGACCCCCTATTTCCACCTCCATAACGTCATGATTTCACCCTTGTATCAGCCCATTGCTGCTGAAACCCTCATCCATGCCTTTGTTACCTCTAGACTTGACTACTCCAATGCACTCCCAGCTGGCTTCCCACATTCTACCCTCTGTAAACTTGAGGGCATCCAAAACCCTGCTGCCTGTGTGCTTACTTGCACCAAATTCCATTCATCCAACATCCCTGTGCTCACTGACCTACATTGGCTCCTGGTTGAGCAACATCTGATTTTAAAATTCTTATCCTTGTTTTTAAGTCCATCCATGGCCTCGTGCGGCCCCCACCCCATTTCTGTAATCTCCTGCAGCCCCAAAACCCTCCGAGCTATCTGCATTCCTCTAATTCTAGTTTCTTGAGCATCCCAGCTTTTAATTGCTCCACCATAGGTGGCTATAGCTTCAGCCGCCTTAGCCCTAAGCTCTGGAATTCCCTCCACATCTCTTCCTCTCTTTCTTCCTTTAAGACAATCCTTAACACCTTCATCTCCATATTCATAAAAATTGCCCTCTATAATCAACATCCCTGTTCACAAAACCACCATTGAGAAGTTGTGGAAGAGAAAATTATTTAAATGTGACAGTAGTTTTTAAACCCGGTGTCGAAACTCTTGCTATTGAGGCAAGTAGAGCAACTCAAGTGGTAATTAAATGTTAAAGTCCCCAAACTTTAATAAACTTTTGACAGGTCAGTTTAAATAATCAACATGTATTCATTATTTTTGTTGTGCAAATACAATAAGAGCATTAAAATGTTAATGTGCAATTGATGCAGTAACCAATAACATGTCCATTACAGATAGGAATGTAGGAATTGCTGGATAGGACCACACACCATCTAGTTCACCTTCTATCATCCTGGTTTTACATAATGCAATAATAATGAAGTAAAGATAGTGTTGCATAGTCAACACAGTCAGTTAGACTGCTGCATGTGAGCAAATGAATAGGTCGCCTGTAAAGTTGTCAGTACAACCAGTAGCAATAATATAGCATTTTGTGTAATGTGTTTTGGGTATTCACAGATTAAGTACTACATCAGTATGATTACCGCAAACAGATCCCATAATCTTGGATAACTAAGGGGACGTTATACTCCAGCTACTGGTCCGAAACCAGTGATGGCTGTGTTGGTTTCAGCCAGGAAGTATCATGTTTATACAGCCTGTCTTGAGCTGGAATTCTGCTTCCCAGAGGAGTGCCCTGCACATGCCTGGTTACATACATGCACAGAGCTCTTCCCTGAGCAGGTGCATGGGTGGGAGCTTCCTCATTTAAATTAATACCAGGTTTAA
Organism: Heterodontus francisci; assembly: GCF_036365525.1. Taxonomy (NCBI): domain Eukaryota; kingdom Metazoa; phylum Chordata; class Chondrichthyes; order Heterodontiformes; family Heterodontidae; genus Heterodontus; species Heterodontus francisci. Next base: position 27,980,094 of record NC_090393.1, on the reverse strand, counting down.
AAAATACACTGGAGGTCCAATTGTCTCACACTCCATGCACTGATGAACCTAAGCAATGCAAGATTACCTCCATCAGGACTGCTTTTGTCCTGAGTCAGGATAGGCATTGACTCTGGATTTATTCAGGTGTCAGCCTTGGCTCGGTAGTTGCATTTTTGCCTTTGAATCAGAAGGTGCTGAGCTCATGCCCCACATAGGGGGGGCATTCAAGAGCCTGGGACCCAGATGACTGAAAAGTGAGGCTGCACAAAATGCCCAAATCAGGGGAACAAAGAATTTGAGGGGGTGGAGCTGAGGGAGGTTACAGAGATGAGGAGGGGCAGGGGATGTGGATGGTGAGGATACAAGGAAGTGATTTTAGAGGAGAGTGGACAAAGGAGTTGAACTGAAGATTGAAAACACCAAGGATGAGGAATTGCTCAGTGCACAAGCTGAGGAAGGAAGGGAGGGCATCGTATTTGAATGATGTGAGCTTCTGACCCCGTATCTCCAAGAACACCCACTTCCAACTCGGTAACATGACCCTGATCCAGCCCTGCCACAGCTTATCTGCTACTGAAACGCTCATCGATGTCTTTGTTACCTCTAGACTCGACTATTCCATAGGCCTGAGTTCCTGCATAGGAATGAGTAGAACTAGAAGATTGTCAAATTGGTTTCGATTTTAATATAATAGTGATATCAAGATTGTGTGCAAATTGGTGTGTTCTGAGGTTGGAAAGGACAAGAAACAGTTCAAAGGTGTACTGACCAGAGATGCACTACCAAAATGGAGAAATCAAAATCTTTACAGAGGTGGGGGTAGGTGGTGGGTGTGTGGTAGGGAGTCAGAGATTAGAGATGAGAGAAGGATTGCTTGTAGAAGCAACAGGCTTTTTCTTATATTCTGTACTGAAATAAGATTGATTCTGGAAGAACCACTCCATATAAGGAAGCAGTATTCAAGTCTTGTACATGCATGGTCTTTCCAGAGAGTGAAAGGGAATGGAAGTGTCTGGCATGGAATAAGCAATAGTGATCACAATGAAGCAGTTGTGATAGTTGTTATAGAGAGCTATTGATGTCAGGAATAATTGAAGAAGGACTAAGGGTAGAGCCTAAAAGTTACAAGTTATTACCTGCTGGTTAGACTTCAGAAACATGAAGAAATCGTCTTTGAAGAATTTAGCATGGGTTTTGTGGTTAGGGACAAAATTTGAACAAGCTGTAACTGGAATAAATGGAATACTAATGATGTCAGTTGTAAATTGAAATTTTATGGGTTTGATTTTTAAAAGGAATTTCAAGCAACACTTGGAGATTATCACCAAGCTACCCATTGCTCAGAGCACAGCAGTTCCTTTTATTTTAACAAAAAAGCCACTGTTCTTCACAAAAAAATTTCAGCCACCCTCTCTAGACAGTGGGAGATTTTCATCAAGATGTTCATGCTAAAACTAGCATGATTAATGTTGATACAAAAATAAATTAGTGGTGAAATATGCAAAAAATGCACATTATAATGCTAATTAGAAACCTATTGAAAACTTTCCATTTTATCATTTGGAAGAGTCCTGAGGTATTCAAGTGTTAATCATTTAAAAGATATTATAAATGTCACAGTAGCCCTCAGAGCAGGCCTTCAGCTACTACTTAAAGAACACCCTGACGCAGATCCACACGGCCTGCATCCGGACTCGCCAGCTGGACATGCTGGTCACGTGTATGTATTAGTCCCTGTCCGTGTAGCGGAGCCTAGTCTCCAATCGATTCGGCCATCATTGCCATTGGACAATGACCTAGCTTCGCTCAGAATGTGTGGTAGTTGGTGTGCAACGGCTACCCCATGTTAAAAGAACCCATGCACAGGCATCTTCCACCCCCTCCCAGTTCGAACAACGTTGATATGCCCAGGCAGCGACCAAGTGCAAAACATTTGGAAATCAAGCATCCCATTCGCTCACCTCACCAAATACCACCTGCCCCACCTGTGGCAGAGTGTGCGGATGCAGAATTGGACTATTCATTCACCTAAGGACCCACAACCCTGGAGTGCAAGAAAGTCATCCTCGTTCCCGAGGGACTGCCTAAGAAGAAGAGAATAAATTATAAAGGGAGAAGGGAATTTGTATTTATTTGCTACTTTGTCTGTTATTTACCATCAGCTTGGCAGAAATGATGTGTAAACCATTGCTGCGCAGAAAAAATGGCAAAGAAATGGAAATTGTTCTCTATGAACATTTGCCATGTAGAGAATTAATTACATAGAAGTTACAACACAGAAACAGGACTAACCAGTACATGTATTTTTTTTATCCTCCACACAAGCAGTGTTCTTAATCCAATGTGTCCACTCTGTTCCTATATCCTTTTATCCCCTTTTCTTTAACCGCCCATCTAATATATTCTTAAAAGTTGATGTGGCCTGTGCTTGAATCATTAACTCTGGTGGTTCATTCCACAACTTCTCAACTATACAAAAATGTTTCTCTTGCTTTATGTCCCAAGCCTTTTACATTTAATCTTGTATCTATATTCCCTTATTCTAGACCTCTTAACCACTGGAAACAGTCTGATTCTATCTACTTTGTCCTATGCCTTGATAATTTTAAACACCTCTACAAAATTATCCCATAAACTCCTGTATTAACAACAAAAACATTTTGGTGTAAGACAAACTTTTTCAAGAAAAAAGTTACTAATTTTGTATCTTGCCATTCTTTGAAACAGTACAATGTTCATCATTTTGTAATTATTGTACATTCAGACTGGATAGTAATCTTAACAAACCATTCCTTTGTCGCCATAATGCCATGTACAGCAGTCTGTCTTTATTCTTCTAGTGATCATCTATTTTTCCTTTAGATTCCAGACAAAATGAATAGTAAATGGAAACCATGTGTTGTTTTGCTTTTAACTAGTAGGTACTTAAAAACATGTCCATTGTTATTAAATGAATACCAGACAGGCTGAGTCAAAGCACATTGAGCATTCAAAATGCTGATCAAAAGGCTAAGTGTAACAAAGAAAATTAAATACACAGTTTAAAAAATTTTTACTAGTATTTTTACTGTCCGATCTATAATTTATAATTATCTTGACTCATCTTTATATTCTGAATTTTATCATTTAAATAGAAAATGGCACATCAGTGCTTTAACAAATGACGTGCTGTTGCATAAATGTACTTTACAGTATGTTGAGCTTATGCTGTTGCCATGTTCTATGCAATAAAATAAAACCTCAATCACTACAGTTCAAATAACACTTCAGTTCAAACTGTGATTTGATCATGAGACGCAAGCATCTGCTGTTGTTAGCCATTGGCGTTTTTGGGGGGAAAAAAAGAGAATCCAATTTTTAAAAAAAGTCTCGACCCCAGCAAACCCACTCATACTATCCAGGGTAACTGGGCTGGAATTTATTTTAAGGTTGTAAAGCATTTAGATTCAGATCAAATCTGGGCCCTTCCTAATTTTAATGGTTCAGCCAGTTAACCAACTGAGTCACTGGGGACACATGGAAAAAAATCAGCCACGTCCATGCTGCCAATTACAGTAATGACAGTTAATAGAAAATGTTTTCCTTAAAAGACTGATGCTGCCTTTTAGAACAATATTTTGCCATTCATTTCTGTTGGAGTCATATATGTAGTCTAAATTATATTTTCTGCTTATAGTAGACATTAAGGAATGTACTCCAATATTTTGCATCCAATTTTCAGTAGGTCGAATGATTTTTATTTAGAGACTGAATTCGGACCACCAGGCAAATGTTTAATTGAAAACCCTGTGCACCTTACTCCTGTGAAGATCACCTGTAGTCACAGCTGTGCCTGTAGGTGGCACTATAAAGGAGTGTTCAGTTATACTGTCACACTTGTCTGTCAAATTCACGCACGCCTAGGCTGGGATTTTATAGCACTCCCGACACCTGCCTCCGTGGCGGGGGGAGCTGGAAGATCGTTAGGCTGTGTGGCGGGCCGCTGCCATGACGCTAGGAGGACCGGGCCCAGGGATAGGCACCAACATGTTGCACCACGGGCATTTGACAAAATTATTGACTCCGCCACGGACATGGGGCAATTAATTTGTATACAAAGTGTAAAGCCAACCTAATGCCATCAAAACACGGTCCAATTTAAAACACATTTCTCCCTATTTACTGAGTACCTGGCATTGTTTTTTCTTGCTCAAATAGTCAATGTCTGCCTGCACACTTGATGTAGCGATGTGGAGAATCCAGATATATGTCCATCTGTCATGCTAGGTCCCCATCCGCCAAGAATGAGGCACATTAATTTTGTCATGAACATTGATTTTAAACTGTTACTGGAGTGAAGAAAGGACTTGTTAAACAGATCAGCCGTGGCTGGAAAAGATATTTGCATATTAACAGATGGTGATTGGAAGGACAAAGGACCATTTCCTGACACATTCAATCCACAATGGAACTTGATCGCCAAGTATTATGTGTAAGAGGAGCATTCCCAGTGACTACTAAGGTGATACAATCCAAAACGTGTTCAGACCAGTTAGTCACATGACTAACTTGGCAACCTGGGTTTTTCTGAATTGTACAAATAGTTTGAACTCAAAGACTTTTGCTCCTGGGCTGAAGATCTCTCCTGTCTGCTCCCATCTCTCTTTCTCACAAGTCTCTGAATCCACTGAAGACCCATAAACCCCAAGAGAGAAAAGTCTCCTACAGCGAACAAGGTTTAAGAAGATTAGATTAGATTAGAGATACAGCACTGAAACAGGCCCTTCGGCCCACCGAGTCTGTGCCGAACATCAACCACCCATTTATACTAATCCTACACTAATCCCATGTTCCTACCAAACATCCCCACCTGTCCCTATATTCCCCTACCACCTACCTATACTAGTGACAATTTATAATGGCCAATTTACCTATCAACCTGCAAGTCTTTTGGCTTGTGGGAGGAAACCGGAGCACCCGGAGAAAACCCACGCAGTCACAGGGAGAACTTGCAAACTCCACACAGGCAGTACCCGGAATCGAACCCGGGTCCCTGGAGCTGTGAGGCTGCGGTGCTAACCACTGCGCCACTGTGCCGCCACACTGTGTGAAATACTGGGTCCCAACGAAAAGCAAGATCTACCAACAATCAAGGACTCTACAGTGAGCTCAAAGAACCGTAACAAAAACTCTTCAGATATTGCCTCAAACTTTTCCATTTTATTTTTCTCCTACTCTTTTCTGTCTCTCTTTGCATGTGTGTACCGCATCTGCATGCTAGGGTGGGCGCATTGTATATCTGTAGCTGTTAACCGAATTAGAGTTTGTTTAATAAATTTCAATTTCTCTTTAAACCGGAGAAAGCCTGTTTGTGCTGGTTTCTTATAATTGGAAAACGGTGAACAAGGATTCACCAAGGGGGAGCATGTGTGTTTAAAAATAAAACCGTATTATGGTAAGACCCGGTGAAGGCTGAGAGAGACCCCCTGAACACCTTTCTCACCTGGTCATAACACCATCCGTCAGGAGTGATCTTGATATTTCTCTCTCTCTTCCACCCCCCCCCCCCCAACCCCACACTTCCTGTGTCAATCTGTATCCCATCTCTCTGTCCAGCTCTCACCACACACTCCCTCCTCTGTGTCCATATCTATCCCCTCTTCCCCCACCTTCTCTGCCTCCCCATCTCCCTCCACCCTCTCTCCCTCTGCCCTCTCTCCCTTCCCCCCGTTCTCTCCCTTCCCCCCCCCCCCCCCGCCCTCTCCCTTCACCCCAGCTCTCTCTCTTCGTTCCCCCCCCCTCCCCACCCGCTCTCTCTTTTCCTCTCTTCCCAACCCCCGCCCACTTTTTAGGCACTTAGTAGAAAATTTTATATGTTTAATTATTTGGAATATTTGATCCAAGATTAAAAGCGAGGAATTGTAAGCCATGAATATTTATGTCGCGTTAACTTCCAATTATATGTAGTATGCTAGACTTAATCCCTGATCTGCATTAAGTTAGCAACACCAATCAGGAAATGAATCTACCAGGGTGGCAGTTGTTGGCTATAGTTGCTCTCAGCATCCCCAGCTTCAGAGAGGGGAAGAAACATCAGTCAGTGTTCTTATACCTCATCAGCTTACACTTGTATATTGCCTTTAATATATTAAGGGTCTGCATATATGGAAGAAGCAAGAAAGACGTGGATTTATAGAATGACCTTAGGATGCCCCAAAGTGCTGTATTGCCATTTTGAAGTGTAGTCGCTGTTGTAATGTATAGACATTGAGCAGGAATGTAAGTGTTAGGACCAGAAAAATGGGCTTTACGGAGACATTTGTAAAGGCAGAGAGAGAAGTAGCAAGCCAAAGAGGTTTAAGGAGGGAATTCTGGAGAGCAGAGCCAAGGTGGCCGAAGACTGTGGAGAAGCACTGGGGGGGGGGTGGGGGCGGGGAGGGGGGGTGGGCAGGGTGCAGATGTGCAGGAGACCAGAATCTGAGGACCAAAGGGCAGATGTTGAGATGTAAGACTGGAGGAGGTTGCAAAGATGGGATGTAATGAGGCCATGTACAGATTATGCAGTACATTTGAGGACAGACTAGCCAGTGGAGGGTGATTAAGTTGGGAGTAATGAATTTAACATTACTTGGTGCAGAACTGGATTTTTGTGGTCAAGTGTGAATTTTGGAAGCTCAGACGTTTGTCAGAAGTCGGTAGCTCATTTAATGGAAGGTGCATTTATATCGAGTTTGGATGTGCATAGTGTCAGCCTTGGTTGTGATGCCCAAAGGGCAGTAAATTGGCATTGAAGTGATAAAGATCTCTTGGTTAATAAAATGACAGCAGTGTCTATAGGTTGAATAGTCTGCTCCTAGATTGCCAACACTCACTTTCAAATTCATGTACAGCTACTTGTCTCAGTACCCAGGGAACCATACTTCAAGTTCAGGAGTAGGTGCTAAGAATGGTGATTCAGTGCAGCCTACAAAAAGTTTCATTAGTGTATATACAGTGATTTTTTTGTTGTTGTGTTACTTGGTCATTATTACTGGTGTTTGTGCAGTACATATCATTAATAACTTGTTTTGTTGTTTTTTACCCCATAGAATGGATATGATACTATTGTAGGAGAGCGTGGAATCAGACTTTCAGGAGGCCAGAAGCAGAGGATTGCTATCGCCAGAGCGCTTGTTATGGATCCTGTGCTGCTGCTGCTTGATGAGGTTAGTTTTAGTACAACTTAACTGTTGAGGCATTTATTTTCCTATCTGCTCGTCAGCAGACGTGGTCTCTTCAGACTACTAGAAAAGATCGGATGCCCACCAAAGCTACTAAGTATCATCACCTCATTCCATGACAATATGAAAGGCACAATTCAACATGGTGGCTCCTCATCAGAGCCCTTTCCTATCCTGAGTGGCGTGAAACCGGGCTGTGTTCTCGCACCCACACTTTTTGGGATTTTCTGCTCCCTGCTGCTTTCACTTGCGTTCAAGTCCTCTGAAGAAGGAATTTTCCTCCACACAAGATCAGGGGACAGGTTGTTCAACCTTGCCCATCTAAGAGCCAAGTCCAAAGTACGGAAAGTCCTCATCAGGGAACTCCTCTTTGCTGACTATGCTGCTTTAACATCTCACACTGAAGAGTGCCTGCAGAGTCTCATCGACAGGTTTGCGGCTGCCTGCAATGAATTTGGCCTAACCATCAGCCTCAAGAAAACGAACATCATGGGGCAGGACGTCAGAAATGCTCCATCCATCAATATTGGCGACCACGCTCTGGAAGTGGTTCAAGAGTTCACCTACCTAGGCTCAACTATCAACAGTAACCTGTCTCTAGATGCAGAAATCAACAAGCGCATGGGTAAGGCTTCCACTCCTATGTCCAGACTGGCCAAGAGAGTGTGGGAAAATGGCGCACTGACACGGAACACAAAAGTCCGAGTGTATCAGGCCTGTGTCCTCAGTACCTTGCTCTATGGCAGCGAGGCCTGGACAACATATGTCAGCCAAGAGCGACGTCTCAATTCATTCCATCTTCGCTGCCTCCGGAGAATACTTGGCATCAGGTGGCAGGACCGTATCTCCAACACAGAAGTCCTCGAGGCGGCCAACATCCCCAGCTTGTACACACTACTGAGTCAGCGGCGCTTGAGATGGCTTGTCCATGTGAGCCGCATGGAAGATGGCAGGATCCCCAAAGACACATTGTACAGCGAGCTCGCCACTGGTATCAGACCCACCGGCCGTCCATGTCTCCGCTTTAAAGACGTCTGCAAACGCGACATGAAATCCTGTGACATTGATCACAAGTCGTGGGAGTCAGTTGCCAGCGTTCGCCAGAGCTGGCGGGCAGCCATAAAGACAGGGCTAAAATGTGGCGAGTTGAAGAGACTTAGTAGTTGGCAGGAAAAAAGACAGAGGCGCAAGGGGAGAACCAACTGTGCAACAGCCCCGACAAACAAATTTCTCTGCAGCACCTGTGGAAGAGCCTGTCACTCTAGAATTGGCCTTTGTAGCCACTCCAGGCGCTGCTTCACAAACCACTGACCACCTCCAGGCGCGTATCCATTGTCTCTCAAGATAAGGAGGCCCAAAAGAAATCTGTCTTTTATTTAGCAGATCAACTTAATAGTTGCTTAGGGTTGGGGAAGGTGAGTTTTAGACCAGCTTGAAACAGAGTTCACTCAGGCTCTGCTTGCAGCTGCACCTTGTTAATTCGAGAATTGGTTTAAACCAGTTTTCAGGGGGCTAGAGTGAGTCAGTATAAAAGTGAGCCATCTTACAGTGCTGACTTTGTTTGCATTGGAGTGCTGACTTGGGTTGCAATAGAGTGCTACAGTGGAAGTTTGGTAAGTGAGGAAGTTCGGTAAGGAGGGAGCAAGGAGCTCCTTTCATTTCCTACCTGTCCTCAGTGAGGGGAGCCCAGAGCTTCCAAAGAGCATAGCTGATTGGGAGAAGACTCGGAGGGCAGAGTTCCAGACCGGTAAGTATAAAAAACTTATCTCTGGTAAAAAAAAACTGAAAGTGACGTCACAGGAAAGCTGTGACCTGATTGGCTGGTAGGGAATTTTGAAAATAAAACATTGATAAAAATTGATTAAAACCCTAATTAACTAATAAGTAGCTAAACCAGATGGAGGAGATTACTGTATTTAGTTAGCATTTAATATTTATAGTAGGAATCTAGCACTAGGGACCATATAGTTATAACAATTTAGTAAGGATTTAATAAAGTATTTATCTTAAATTAATTTATTAATTAGTGATAGAAATGTCAGTTAGAGGGGTGAAGTGCTTCACCTGTGAGATATGGGAGGTCCGTGACGCATCTAGCGTTCCGGACGACTACATCTGCAGGAAGTGTACCCAGTTGCAGATCCTCACAGACCGCATGGATCGGTTGGAGCGGCAACTGGATGCACTTAGGAGCATGCAGGTGGCAGAGAGCGTCATAGACAGGAGTTTTAGAGAAGTGGTTACACCCAAGGTGCAGGCAGATAGATGGGTGACCGCTAGAAGGGGCAGGCAGTCAGTGCAGGTATCCCCTGTGGCTAGCCCCCTCTCTAACAAGTATACCATTTTGGATACTGTTGGGGGGGATGGCCTATCAGGGGAAAACAGCAGCAGCCAGAGCAGTGGCACCACGGCTGGCTCTGTTCAGCAGGGAGGGACAAAGCGCAGAAGATCAATAGTTATCGGGGACTCTATAGTCAGGGGCACAGATAGGCGCTTCTGTGGATGTGAAAGAGACTCCAGGATGGTATGTTGCCTCCCTGGTGCCAGGGTCAAGGATGTCTCTGAACGGACAGGGGCATTCTGAAGGGGGAGGGTGAACAGCCAGACGTTGTGGTGCACATCGGTACCAATGACGTAGGCAGGAAGAGTGAGGAGGTCCTGCAGGGGGAGTTTAGGGAGTTAGGTAGAAAGTTAAAAGACAGGACCTCCAGGGTTGTAATCTCGGGATTACTCCCTGTGCCACGTGCCAGTGAGGCTAGAAATAGGAAGATAGTGCAACTAAACATGTGGCTGAACAGCTGGTGTAGAAGGGAGGGTTTCAGATATCTGGACCTTTGGGATCTCTTCAGGGACAGATAGGACCTGTAGAAGTAGGACGGGTTGCATCTAAACTGGAGGGGCACAAATATCCTGGCTGCGAGATTTGCTAGCGTCACTCGGGAGGGTTTAAACCAGTGTGGCGGGGGGTGGGAACCAGAGCAGTAGGACAGCAAATGAAATAAATGAGGGGGAACTAATAAATAATGCCAGTAAGACTAAGAGGAAGAGCAGGCAGGGAGATGTTGCGGAGCACAGCGGGACTGGTGGTCTGAAGTGCGTTTGTTTCAATGCGAGAAGTATTACAGGTAAGGCAGATGAACTTAGAGCTTGGATTAGTACTTGGAACTATGATGTTGTTGCTATTACAGAGACTTGGTTGAGGGAAGGACAGGATTGGCAGCTAAATGTTCCAGGATTTAGAAGCTTCAGGAGGGATAGAGGGGGATGTAAAAGGGGTGGGGGAGTTGCATTACTGGTTAAGGAGAATATCACAGCTGTACTGCGGGAGGACACCTCGGAGGGGTCGTGCAGCGAGGCAATATGGGTGGAGCTCAGGAATAGGAAGGGTGCAGTCACGATGTTGGGGGTTTTCTACAGGCCTCCCAACAGCCAGCGGGAAGCAGAGGAGCAGATATGTAGACAGATTTTGGAAAGATGTAAAGGTAACAGGGTTGTCGTGGTGGGTGATTTTAACTTCCCCTATATTGACTGGATCTCACTTAGTGCTAGGGGCTTAGATGGGGCAGAATTTGTAAGGAGCATCCAGGAGGGCTTCTTGAAACAATATGTAGATAGTCCAACTAGGGATGTGGCTGTACTGGACCTGGTATTGGGGAATGAGCCCGGCCATTTAGTCGAAGTTTCAGTTGGGGAGCATTTCGGGAACAGTGACCATAATTCCATTAGTTTTAAGGTACTTGTGGATAAGGATAAGAGGAGTCCTCGGGTGAAGGTGCTAAATTGGGGGAAGGCTAATTATAACAATATTAGGCAGGAACTGAAGAATTTAGATTGGGGGCGGCTGTTTGAGGGTAAATCAACATCTGACATGTGGGAGTCTTTCAAATGTCAGTTGATTAGAATCCAGGACCAGCATGTTCCCGTGAGGAAGAAGGATAAGTTTGGCAAGTTTCGGGAACCTTAGATAACGCAGGATATTGTGAGCCTAGTCAAAAAGAAAAAGGAGTAAGGGCTGGAAGGCTAGGAACAGACGAATCCCTTGAGGAATATAAAGACAGTAGAAAGGAACTTAAGCAAGGAGTCAGGAGGGCTAAAAGGGGTCATGAAAAGTCATTGGCAAACAGGATTAAGGATAATCCCAAGGCTTTTTATAAAGAGCAAGAGGGTAACTAGGGAAAGGGTTGGCCGGTCAAGGACAGAGAAGGGAATTTATGTGTGGAACCAGAGGAAATGGGTGAGGTACTAAATGAGTACTTTGCATCAGTATTCACCAAAGAGAAGGACTTAGTGGATGATGAGCCTAGGGAAGGGAGTGTAGATAGTCTCAGTCATCTCATTATCAAAAAGGAGGAGGTGTTGGGTGTCTTGCAAAGCATTAAAGTAGATAAGTCCCCAGGGCCTGATGGGATCTACCCCAGAATACTGAGGGAGGCAAGGGAAGAAATTGCTGGGGCCTTGACAGAAATCTTTGCATCCGCATTGGCTACAGGTGAGGTCCCAGAGGACTGGAGAATAGCCAATGTTGATCCTTTGTTTAAGAAGGGTAGTAAGGATAATCCAGGAAATTATAGGCCAGTGAGCCTTACGTCAGTGGTAGGGAAATTATTAGAGAGGATTCTTCGGGACAGGATTTACTCCCATTTGGAAACAAACGAACTTATTAGCGAGAGGCAGCATGGTTTTGTGAAGGGGAGGTCGTGTCTCACTAATTTGATTGAGTTTTTTGAGGAAGTGACAAAGATGATTGATGAAGGAAGGGCAGTGGATATTATCTATATGGACTTCAGTAAAGCCTTTGACAAGGTCCCTCATGGCAGACTGGTACAAAAGGTGAAGTCACACAGGATCAGAGGTGAGCTGGCAAGATGGATACAGAACTGGCTCAGTCATAGAAGACAGAGGGTAGCAGTGGAAGGGTGCTTTTCTGAATGGAGGGATGTGACTAGTGGTGTTCCGCAGGGATCAGTGCTGGGACCTTTGCTCTTTGTAGTATATATAAATGATTTGGAGGAAAATGTAGCTGGTCTGATTAGTAAGTTTGCGGACGACACAAAGGTTGGTGGAGTTGCGGATAGTGATGAGGATTGTCAGAGGATACAGCAGGATTTCGATCAGTTGGAGACTTGGGCGGAGAAATGGCAGATGGAGTTTAATCCGGACAAATGTGAGGTAATGCATTTTGGGAGATCTAATGCAGATGGGAAGTATACAGTAAATGGCAGAAGCCTTAGGAGTATTGACAGGCAGAGAGATCTGGGCGTACAGGTCCACAGGTCACTGAAAGTGGCAACGCAGGTGGATAAGGTAGTCAAGAAGGCATTCAGCATGCTTGTCTTCATCGGTCGGGGCATAGAGTATAAAAATTGGCAAGTCATGCTGCAGCTGTACAGAACTTTAGTTAGGCCACGCTTAGAATATTGTATGCAATTCTGGTTGCCACACTACCAGAAGGACGTGGAGGCTTTGGAGAGGGTACAGAGGAGGTTTACCAGGATGTTGCCTGGTCTGGAGGGCATTAGCTATGAGGAGAAGTTGGATAAACTCGGATTGTTTTAACTGGAACGACGGAGGTGGAGGGGCAACATGATAGAGGTTTACAAAGTTATGAGCGGCATGGACAGAGTGGATAGTCAGAAGCTTTTTCCCAGGGTTGAAGAGTCAGTTACTAGGGGACATAGGTTTAAGGTGAGAGGGGCAAAGTTTAGAGGGGATGTGCGAGACAAGTTCTTTACACAGAGGGTGGTGAATGCCTGGAACTTGCTGCTGGGGGACGTGGTGGAAGCAGGTACGATAGCGACGTTTAAGAGGCATCTTGACAATTACATGAATAGGAAGGGAATAGAGGGATACGGTCCCCGGAAGTGCAGAAGGTTTTAGTTTAGGCAGGCATCAAGATCGGCGCAGGCTTGGAGGGCCGAATGGCCTGTTCCTGTGCTGTACTGTTTGTTCTTTGTTCTTGTTCATAACTGCCTTAGAATGGCTTTCGGCTTTAGCATTTCTTCTGTGAACCATCCCCTGTGGTAATATTTTACATTGGACATGTTATATCTCATAACAATTTCTACAGTGTGCCATGTTCTGAAATAATTTTAAGCCTTTGAAAAATGGAGTAGCAATTCTGCTTCCACATATAGACAGAAATTTAGTTTCTATTCAAACAAAATACAGTGAGCCGGTATTCAGTTATATTTATTGAATTCTGCTTTTGTTTTTGTATTCAAACTCAGCATCTTTATTGTGTGGCTTAAATGTTTAAACCTTTTGAATTTAAGATCAAATTCAGTTACACATGACAATTGCCCCCATAACCCTAGATGAATTCAAAAGCTATGATCAAACCTGATTAACACGCAAACAACAGTATTGGCATGTTGCATTTCCAGTTGGTTGCAGGAAGCACTTCTGATGTGTTGATGGTAAAACACACCTTTAGTCACCTGCAACAAATGCTGTTTGTAATAGCAGCTTTAATCTAAGGAAGGTCTCAAGGTGCTAAACAAAAGTGCAAGTGGTTAGCTAGATAGCAGGAATGGCCTAAAGCTTGGTCAAAGAAATAGGTGTTATGATTTTAAAAATGAGATACACATAAATATATACAGTGTTCAAAAGAGTAGAGCCATGGACACTTGAGTGTGAAGATGGGGTACAGGGGGTGGATTCTCAAGACTGGAGTTGGAGGAGAAGAGCATTTGGAAGAGGTTCTTGGGCTGGAGGAGATTAGCGATATCATGGGCTGTATCATTTACAAAAGGCTAAACAAAGTTCAGTGAGAGCAGCGGCCTTGAAGATGCAGGTAACAATACACTTCAACTACTTTTAATATTGTACTTCAGGAAGACAGTTATAAGCACTTGTTATTTACTTAAGTTTTTTCTGCAAAATCTTTACAAAAGTAAGCTCCAGGTATCCAGGAAATGTATATCTATCTGCAGGTCAGAAAAATAAACTTTAATTCAGGGAGAAGTTGCCCTCAAGAATGATCCAAAAGGATTCAATGGCAATTTAATGTTCCTTGTTAACTCACAGGGTTGGGGGAGAATGCACCAAGGTCTTCACCTCTTCCCGCTTCAGTCACAGTTAGAGTTCTGCAGCCGCCCAACATTAAAGCTGAAAAAGCAATGAATACATTGAACGACTTGCTCAACATTTAGTAATATTATCACTACACTTATGTAATTATTCGCCGAACCTGGCAACAGCTTAGTATTGATCAAGATTCTCATCCCAATGAATATCCATGTACGATAAACTAATCCATTACCAACAATTTCTGCTGCCACAACAGCTTCTACAAACGTGAGCGCAATCTGTTGATCAAAGAAATTCTCCAATATTTTAAGTTTTCTTCAATACCATGACTTCCATTATAATGAGTCTTGCACAGCCTCACAAATGCTGTGTGCACCTGGCTGCAGTTGCATCATCTCTGTTACCTGGCAGTAATAGATCTGTTTCATATTGTCTTTCTTGATGATGTAGATGGTAGAGGCAGTAGTATTGGGATCTTGAGGCAGCCGTCCTTCAATGGTTCAATGTAGCAGGATATAGTCGCATTTTCTTGAGCTGGGAGGATGTCGCAGGGAAACCAGATTCTAGGAGGGATTCCACTAAACAGGCAGACATTTCATTTCAGATTTCACTTTGGGCCTTCATTAGGACAGTACAAGAAAACATAGATGTGTTTGTGTCAGTTTCATTCAGTCCTAACTGCCTATATAAAGATCTTTCGCCCTCACAAATCAATGTCATACAATCTATGGCAGACTGCCCTGGCTTTCCAAGTTCAAGATATCTTCAGTACAGTACTTTTCCAGAAGAGGACTCTAAAAGGCTGGATAACTGGGACAGACTAATATACTCTAGGCTAAAATGCAAATAAGGATAGCAAATACACTGGGCTAAGTTTATCAGTGTAGATCACTGCAGATCAAGGTACTGATGGTGCCCACACTCAGTGCTAAATGTCTTCAGTCAAAATCTCTCTGCAGTTTTCATCCTGACCTATGGTTAACTCATCATTTTGATTCTGACATTCTCCGAGACCTTTAGAGTTTTCAACACAATCCATGCCTTTCTGGAAACTCTCATTGGAGACCATGGAAAAAGGGACAGGACTCAAACTTCATCACAAGGATTTAAATAAATAGAACTTTGTAATTTTCCAATACTGAAGTCATTTTGGCCAAATTTGTATATTTTTTGTACAGACTTTTAAAAAATTCTATAAATCCCAATATGCAAAACACCATGTTGATGACATGTATCTTAATTGGCAAATTAAGCTGGTGTAATTTTATTTGACTAGTTTTAATACAGTCCTGTTTAATTCAGTGCATAACAATCTGTTCTAGTTAATCTAAAAGCATTTACTCATGGCAACCAAAAATTTAATGCTTTTAGTGTATTTCGAAGACAAAAGTAAACTTTCTGCAGTCTAGAAATTAGAATTTGGTAGTAGTTGTACCTAATGATGCCTGTCAGTGAACTGCAAGACAGTATCTAATTTTAGGGTTCAGTGACCTGAACCATAAAAGCAGAGCTTAGTCAATCTGCGTTATTCATTGGAAATCTGACATTGGACTATTGCCTTAAACTTACATGTATCTGTTATCAATTATAACATATATTGGATATAATTTTTTGTTAAAAATTATACTATTATGGTTGTCCTTTTCATCTATGTGGAGTTATCCAGCTGTTGACATTTGACAATTCCGTTTTATAACCTAGAACAACAGATAGTTCTTCAAATTATCTGGAACATGAAGACATTTGGTCAAACAGAACCTGCAGTATTACTGTTTCTTTTACAGTGCATCATAGGAAGTTCACTGAC
This sequence comes from Heterodontus francisci, assembly GCF_036365525.1. Lineage (NCBI taxonomy): Eukaryota > Metazoa > Chordata > Chondrichthyes > Heterodontiformes > Heterodontidae > Heterodontus > Heterodontus francisci. The sequence goes on along the minus strand of NC_090393.1, from coordinate 27,964,077 downwards.
ACAACATTAAACAAGGCTAATGAGTAATTGTGGCCTTATTATTGCTCCTTATGTAAAATAGGAACTTTGCTGACCAATTATTTTGTTAATTAAATCTCTCTGGTTTTTAAAGCATTAAATAATACAGATGTATTAAATCACCATCATTGTGCTATTTTAGTTCAGTGTGCATTTTTACTGTAGGTACTGGTTTGAAGCCAGTGCCAGCTTGCCAGTGCATCATTTTTACTTTCTTGCTGTGGTTGGAATTCTCCTGCCTTGTACTCCGCACATTGGTACAGTTCCATAGTCGCTCTAGGCATGTCCAGGGATCCCTTGGTCATTGTTAATTTTTAAAATGTTTTTAGAGTATAGGTAGGGTATCTCCATTCTGTTATGTATTTCAGTCAATTCTAGGTAAGTTTACAAAGTAACCAAAAGGTCCATGTGGTATTAAACCCAAGTGATATGATTACCTGTTCCTGGGTTCTTGCACCACTTCACTTCAGAGCTAAGTTGGGCCAGTTCCAGAGCTGTAAAGTGGAAACTGCTTTGCAGCACCAATAAAGTTACAGCATCAGCACATCCTTGCTGTCCTCTATAAGATATTGTTGTTAAACTGTGTAAACTTGTCTGGAATATGTCTTCAGTCAATGTATTGGTCATTGGCCTTTGGCCTACCTGTTTAATTAAATGTCAAAAATACATTATGGGATTTGCTATCTCATGATTATTTTTAGACTTTAATAGATTAGGATCTGAATGAGCCAATGTAATTGGGGCTGTGAAGTGCTACGCTATTTTTCATGCAGCCTGGTTGCGAAATTAGCTATTTGTTTAAATTAGTGAAAAACAAATTTTGTGTGTTTGTGTGTGTGCAGTAATCAATTCTCATCACTTAGTGGACATGCTGTGATTGCATTACAGTTGTTAATCCTTTACTGTGACATTGTCAAACATCATCTGTATGGACTGTCCAATTGCTCATTTCTGCCATGACATCTTCCAATAGCCAAATAATGATGTAAAATTGAACAAAGCTGACCTCAAACCTCATAGTTTAAATTAAAAATTAAAGCAAACTAATTGTTCCTTTCTGGTTATCATCTAAACTATGATGTATCCTTGTGTTGTGCTAGTTTGCTGTCTTTATTGCAAATTTATCTTGTGTACCTACTGTATGTTCAAAAATTAAGTCTATTGTTTTAATCTAGAATAATGCATTTGAAATACAATTATTGACAAGTAGCTTAATGCAGGACAATTGGGGCCGGATTTGGTTATTGTGGCACGGGTCCCGAAGATGGGCTGCAAAGCGAGAGTGGGGGGGATGAGTGTGGGTGACCCCGCTTCAGTGATCTGCGGCACCTAGGGCTGCATCTCGTCAGTGGCAGCTAATTAATTAGGGGAGCCGGCAGCTCAGCAGCGCCACCAGGAGTAGTAGTCACTGCTGAGAAAGGCACCCTCACAAGCAGATAGGTGGGGTCTTGGTGATGAGGGGTTGTGGGGGAGGGGAGGGAGCGGTGGTGATAGTGAGGGTAAGCAGTGCTTTGCACGGAGACAGCCAGTCCTGCTGGGGGGCTGCTTCCGTGGGTCAAAGAGTGCCCAAATAGGAGGTACCCCCTCTCAAACCTGCTGGGAGGCCACCTGGGCTTACCTGACAGTTTCCGCCACATGGCAGAGCATCCCTCCACGCCGCTGGTAAAATGCCAGTGGTGGCGGGAAGGGGCCCTTCATTGGCCACCTAAGTGGCTCAACCATCTTCACTGCTGTTGGCAAGATGGCATAGTGGTGGGAAGATGATGGGCACTCCACCCCCCTGCCTTTCCTTGTCATTTTATCGGCCCCCTGCCTCCCAGCCTGTCCCCAGAGAGCTGTTAAAAATTTAGCCCATAGTGTGATGACGCTTGCTTGGTTGCTTTGCTACGTAAATATTTTTAATAGAAAATTATGATAGCAAATGACCATGGAAGTATTAAATTTTGAATTATGCTAATACCAGTTTAGAACATTTGGCCAGGATTTAATGCTGGCGACAGGGGTCTCGACATCTGGAAAAAGTGATGTTGAAAACCACGCACCGCCACTTCTGTGGAAGGCCCACTGAATCTAATGCCAGTTCGGCACTTGAGTGGACCATGGCGGGCCTTCCATGGGGTCAAGTTCCCAGCGCCAGAAATCTCACCCTCGGAGAGCTGCCAGCCAATCAGAGGCCGTCCGCTCTTTCACTGAGAAGTGACACCACGAAGGAGGTGACTACTGTCAGTGGAGAAACTACCCAAGGCCCAGGAGTGTCCCTGGACCCAGGCCACAGGTCAGTCAGTGTGGGAGGGGTGTCGCGGGAGAGGTGGGTGCAGGGGGGTCATTAGCAAGGGCAGAGGGTGGCTCTCAACGGGCCGCTCCCCTTCCCGCTGCTGGGTTCCTTGTTCAGGCACTATGTGCCTTTTAATGAGGGACCCCATCGCCCCCCCCTCCACTGAGCCAGGTAGCAACCTGTACAGCTTTCGTGCTGTGCTTCCCAGGCAGCGACAGCCACCCACCGCAAGGCTAATTGGCCAGTTAAGGGTCTCAATTGGTGGCAAAGCAGGAAGACCGTTTGCAGGTCTTCCCTCCCCGGTCTTAATTTTGGCGGAGGCGGGAAGGTGTTGGGGCTCCCCCTGGCCACCATCCCACCCGATTTTATGCTTGCTCCATTTCCAAACCTGCTGTGGGGAACAGCATAAAATTCCCCCCTTTTGTGCTTTAGAATATGTTGAAAGGTGAAAACTACTCTAAAAACATTTTTCATTTATAATCGTAATGGTGGCGAATGGCTCCAAATTAATTAGAAAGCAGTAAAATGCCTTGTTCTTGATGTAACCACTGAATGTTTCCCAGGGTTAGAAGAAAAACACTTGTCTCAAGTCAACAATGCATTCAGGAAATGAGATAAAGGTTAAGAAAGGGACCATTCTGAAGTAGGTTGAGTGTTCCTCACAAAATTGCCTACAATTATTTCTGTATCTTGATGGATATTAAATAACTTCTGGCTGTTCCCCTTTCTACAGCCCTCATTTCTGCTGCCTTATGTCCAAGGGATGCAGACTTGAACAGATGTGGTAGATAACTACTTTTAGCCATTCATCGCCAGGTATGGTTGGACCGCATAAAGCATCTGCAGTCCTTTGCAAAAACTGCTTATCGTTCCAGGATCATCCTGAAATGTAAAGGTGCCCCCTGGCTTCTTTTCTCTATTGCAAGCAATCTTAGACCCCTCTCTCCTGTCTCCTCCACCCTTGCCTCCAACAATAAGTGCAAGAAGTTACTATTGAAAAAAACAGACAGTGCTGGAAATACTTAGCATCTTTGGAGAGGGAAACCTGCAGATTCTTGCAGATTGAAAGGCAGCAAATGTAACCCCACTATATAAGAAAGGAGGGAGAGAGAAAACGGGGAACTGCAGACCTGTTAGCCTGACATCAGTGGTAGGGAAAATGCTTGAATCTATTATAAAGGATGTAATACTGGACACTAGGAAAATAATGGTAGGATTGGGCAGAATCAACATGGATTTATGAAAGGGAAATCATGTTTAACAAACCTTTTGGAGATTTTTTGAGGAAGTGGGGATGATACAAAACTAGGTGGAAGTGTGAATTGTGAGGAGGATGCAAAGACACTTCAGGGAGATTTGGTGAGTCTATGTGAGTGGGCAAAAATTTGGCAGATGGAATACAATGTGGAGAAATGTAAAGTTATCCATTTTGCTAGGAATAACAAATACAGAGTATTTCTTAAACGGTGAGAGGCTGGGAAGTGTTGAACTTCAAAGGGACTTGAATGCCCTGTTCATGGGTCACTGAAAGCTAACATGCAGGTACAGCAAGCAATTAAGATGGCAAATGGTATATTTTAGTTTAGAGATACAGCACTGAAACAGGCTGTTGAGTTATACTGCAAGCAGAAAATAACTGGATGTACAACTGGAAAACACCAAGATGTTTTAGATTAGATTAGATTAGAGATACAGCACTGAAACAGGCCCTTCGGCCCACCGAGTCTGTGCCGACCATCAACCACCCATTTATACTAATCCTACACTAATTCCATATTCCTACCACATCCCCACCTGTCCCTATATTTCCCTACCACGTACCTATACTAGGGGCAATTGCTAATGGCCAATTTACCTATCAACCTGCAAGTCTTTGGCATGTGGGAGGAAACCAGAGCATCCGGAGGAAACCCATGCAGACACAGGGAGAACTTGCAAACTCCACACAGGCAGTACCCAGAATTGAACCCGGGTCGCTGGAGCTGTGAGGCTGCGGTGCTAACCACTGCGCCACTGTATGGTAGCCTTTATTACAAGAGGATTTGAGTATAGGAGTAAAGGTGTCTTGTTGCTATTATTTGGAGCCTTGGTGAGACGGTGCCTGGCGTACTGTGTGCAGTTTTGGTCGCCTTATCTAAGGAGAGCTATACTTGCCATAGAGGGCGTGCAACGAAGGTTCACCAAACAAATTCCTGGGATAGAGGGATTGTCCTATGAGGAAGATTAAATAGATTGAGCTTTTATTCTCTGGAGTTTGTAAGAATGAGAGGTGATCTCATTTGAACATACAAAATTCTCGACAGGAAGGATGTTTCCCCCGGCTGGTGAGTCTAGAACCAGGGGACACAGTCTCAGAATAAGGGATAAGCCATTTAGGGCTGAGATGAGGAGGAATGTCTTCAGCCAAGGGGTGGTGTATCTTTGGAATTCTCTGTCCCAGAGAACTGTGGAGGCTCAGTCGTTGAATATGTTCAAGACTGAGATCGATCGATTTCTACATATTAAAATCATCAAGGGTTACAGGGATAGTGCAGGAAAATAGTGTTGAAGTAGTAGATCAGCCATGATCTCAAAGAATGGCGGAGTGGGCTCGCGGGGCTGAATAGCCTACTCCTGCACCTATTTCTTATGTTCTTATGTAACTAGCAGAATAGATGAGGGGGAACCAGTGGATGTGGTGTATTTGAATTTTCAGAAGGCTTTCGAGAAGGTCCCACAAGAGGTTAGTGAACAAATTTAGAGCACGTGAGATTGGGGGTAATATACTGGCATGGATTGCGAATTGGTTAATGCACAGAAAACAGAGATTAGGAATAAACGGGTCATTCTCAGGTTGGCAGGCTGTGACTAGTGGGGTACCGCAAGGATCAGTGCTTGAGCCCCAGCTATTCACAATCTACATCAATGATTTGGATGTGGGAACCAAATGTAATATTTCCAAGTTTGCTGATGAGACAAAACTAAGTGGGAATGTGAGTTGTGAAGAGGATGTAGAGAGGCTTTAGGGGGATTTAGACAGGCTAAGTGAGTGGGCAAGTACATGACGGATGGAATATGATGTGGAAAAATGTGAAGTTATCCACATTGGTAGGAAAAACAGAAATGCAGAGTATTTCTTAAATGGTGAGAGATTGGGAAGTGTTGATGTCCAAAGGGATTTGGATGTCCTTGATCATGTGCCACTGAAAGCATGCAGGTGCAGCAAGCAATTAGGAAGTCAAATGGTATGTTGGCCTTCATTGCAAGAGGATTCGAGTACAGGAGTAAAGATGTTTTGCTGCAATTGTGTAGAGGCTTGGTGAGACTGCACCTGGAGTATTGTGTACAGTTTTGGTCACCTTACCTAAGGAAGGATATACTTGCCATGGAGGGAGTGCAACAAAGGTTCACCAGACTGATTCCTGGGATGGCACATTGTCCTTTGAGGAACGATTAAATAGACTGAGCCTTTATTCTTTAATAGTTTAGAAGAATGAGAGGTGATCTCATTGAAACATACTATATTCTTACAGGGCTTGACAGGGTAGATGCAGGAAGGACTTTTCCCCTGGCTAGTGAGTCTAGAACCAGGGGACATTAGGACTGAGATGAGGAGGAATGTCTTCACTCAGAGGGTGGTGAATCTTTGGAATTCTCTACTCCAAAGGGCAGTGGAGGCTCAGTTGTTCTGTGTTCAAGACAGAGATTGATAGATTTCATGATATTAAAGGCATCAAGGGATATGGGGATAGTTGAATGGCAGAACAGGCTTGAGGGGTTGAATGGCCTACTGTTCCATTTCCTGTGTTCCTAAACAGAGGGCTAGATTTTATGCAGCCAGCAGGGGCTCCGACACCAGGCCAAAAAGGCAAGGGGAATGCTGCCTCAGCGGTTTGGGGAACCCCTGGCTGCATTTCACGGCACTTGGGCAATTAACTGCCCAGCACCACATGGTCCCCATCCTTTTAAGGATGGAGTTCCCACCTCCAAAAGCTGCCAGCCAATCAGAGGGCCAGCAGCTCAGCAGTCCCAGCGGCACCAATGGGAGCAATGGCCACTGCTGGAACTGCAGCAGTCACAGACCAGGGGGAACCATGGAGCCCCGGACTGCAAGTAATTGGGGTGAGCTTGCTGGGGCCAGTCAGGCAGGCACCAGCAAAGTGTGGGAGGTGGGGTGGGTTACTGAGGACTGGAGGGGTGGATGGCGGCACAGGGGTGACCTTTGTCACATGGAGCTCTCAGTAGGCCACAAATTGCCCAAGCAGGAGGGCCCCCCCCCCCACAACAGCCAGCCCACAGGGAAGCTACCGGGTTTTATGCCAGGAGTATAGGAAAGAGACCCTTAAGTGGCCATTAATTGGCCATTTAAGGGCCTCAATTGGCCTCTGGATGGGAAGGCCGTCCTCGACCTTCCCTGCCCTGGACTAAATTCAATGCAATCAGGAAGGTGACGAGCACTCCACCCTCACCTTCCCTCACAATTTTATGGGCCCCACCACCGCCTTTCCCATCCTTAGAGGGCTCATAAAATTCAGCCCGAGTTGACGTTTCAGGTCTGTGACCTTTTACCCATTGTTGTTCAGCTGGGTGGGACTGCACTCCATTCTTCTCTAATCATAGCCAGAGCATCGCCATCAGTGCCTTTTCTCCCCATTCCCACGCAGTTATCTTTGGTGGCCCCCTCCTATTGTCGATCTACATGTTGCCCCTCAGCGACACCATCTGAAAATACATTGTCGGTTTCCACATTCACGCTGATGATGCCCAGCTTTACCTCACCGCCACCTCTCTCGACCCCTGCCCTGTTTCTAAATGTGCAGAAATTTCCTCCAATTAAATGTTGGGAAAATCGAAGCATTGTCTGCTCCCTCACCACAAACTCTGCTCCCTCACCACTGACTCCATTCCTGTCCCTGGCAACTGTTAGAGGCTGAACCAGACTATTCACAACCTCGGAGTAGTATTTGATCCTGAGATAATATTTCAACTACATATATGCCATGACATAAGTAACAGTGGCAGGACAGATGTTGTGTTGCAGCTGTGGAATGTGGGATCTCCTGGATGCCAATGCGATCCAGACAAACACATCTGCAGAAAGTGTAAACCGCTAGAGGAGTTCTGGATCAGGATTATTGATCTGGAAGCCAAACTGCAGACACAGCGCAACATGAGGGAGGGGGAGAGATACCTGGGCACTTTGTACCAGAAGACAGTAACACCCCTTAGAATAGGGTCTTCTGTTTTGATCAGCGGTGAGGGACAGGAGGGCGTGACCGTGAGTGTGACAGGTAAAGGGACCGAGCAGATATAAGTGGAGGACCCTCAGCCTTTGTAATTGTCAAACAGGTTTGAGGTGCTAGCAACCTGTATGGTTGAAAGCGAGGTCTACAGGGTGGATGAGCAGACTGGCCATGGCACCATGGTACAGGAAGCTGTTCAAGTGGGGGGAAGCAAAAAGGAAAATAGTGGTCGTAGGGTACAGCATAGTGAGGGGGATTGACACTCTTCTCTGCAGCAAAGAGCGAGAGTCCAGAAGGCTGTGTTGCCTGTCCAGTGCCAGGGCTCGGGACATCTGCTCAGGGCTGGAGAGGAACTTACAGTGGGAGGGGGAGGATCCAGTCTCCGTGGTCCATGTAGGTACCAACGACATAGGCAGGACAAGGAAAGAGGTTCTGCATTATCAGTATGAGGAACTAGGCACCAAATTAAGATGCAGAACCTCAAAGGTGTTAATCTCTGGATTATTACCTGAGCCACATGCAAATTGACATAGGGCAAATAAGATTAGAGAAATGAATGCGTGGCTCAAGGGCTGGTGTGGTAGAATTGGATTCCGGTTCGTGGGGCACTGGCACCAGTACTGAGGAAAGTAGGGGCTGTACTGTTGAGACGGTCTACATCTGAACCGTGCTGCAACCAGTGTTCTAGCGAGCTGCATAGCTAGGGAAGTAGAGAGGGTTTTAAACTAAATAGTGGGGGCACGGGTCAAATTTGGGAAGATGTAGAGAGAAGGCAAGAGAGAAAGTTATTAATATGGGAAATGATAAACAGAGCGTGACTGGAAGGGACAGAGTATAAATCTAAGAATAAATCAAATAAGGCTAGAGGTTACAAAAATAATAAAAGGACAAAACTGTAGGCTCTGTATCTGAATGCATGTAGCATTCGAAACACAACAGATGAACTGATAGCGCAAATAATAATAAAAAATTATGATCTGATGGCCATTACAGAGACAGGGCTGCAGGATGACATAGATTGGGGCCTGAATATTGAAGGGTACATGACATTTAGGAAGGACAGGAAGCTTGGAAAAGGTGGAGGGGTGGCTTTGTTAATTAATGTTGGTATTAGCACAATAGCAAGGGATGACTTAAGTTCAGGAGACCAGGATGTAGAAGCAGTTTGAGTAGAGATAAGAAATGATAAAGGCAGGAAGTCACTTGTGGGAGTGGTGTACAAGCCCCCTAACAGTAACCACATGGTAGGACGGGGTATAAAGGAAGAAATAATGGGAGCTTGTCAGAAAGGTATGGCGATAATAATGGGGATTTTACTCTGCGTATAGACTGAAAAAATCAGATGAACAAGGGTAACCTAGATGAGGAGTTCAGAGAATGTTTTCAAGGTAGTTTCTTAGAACAGCATGTTCTGGTGCCAACCAGAGAGCAGGCTATACTAGACCTGGTATTGTGCAATGAGATAGGATTAATTAATGACCTCATAGTGAAGATGCCCTTCGGCTGATCATAATATGATTGAATTTTACATTCAGTTTGAGGGAGTGAAGAGTGGGTCCACAACTAGTATTTTAAATTTAAATAAGGGCAATTATGAGGACATGAAAGCAGAGCTAGCTAAAGTGAACTGGCAAAGTAGGTTAGGGGATAGTCAATAAAGATGCAGTGGCAGACATTTAAGGGGATATTTCAGAAAACACGGAATAGATACATTCCAACGAGAAAGAAAAATTCCAAGGGGTGAACGCACCATCTGTGGCTAACTAAAAAAAGTTAAAGATAGTATCAAACTTAATAATTGTGCAAAGATGGATGGCAGGTCAGAAGTTTGGACAGAATATTTTTAAAAATGAATAAAAGATTAATAAGGAGGGAAAAAATAGAGTACAAGAGAATGCTGGCTAGAAATATAAAAATAGATAGTAAGAGTTTCTTTAGATATTTAAAAAATAAAAGAGTTATCAAAGTGACCGTTGGTCCTATAGAAAGTGAGTCTTAGATTAGATTTTTAGATTAGAGATACAGCACTGAAACAGGCCCTTCGGCCCACCGAGTCTGTGCCGAACATCAACCACCCATTTATACTAATCCTACACTAATCCCATATTCCTACCAAACATCCCCACCTGTCTCTATATTTCCCTACCACCTACCTATACTAGTGACAATTTATAATGGCCAATTTACCTATCAACCTGCAAGTCTTTTGGCGAATTAATAAAGGAAAAAAAGGAGGTGGCAGATAAATTGAACAGGTATTTTGCATCAGTCTTCACTATAGAGGATACAAGTAACATCCCAGAAATAGCTGTAAATCAGGAAATGGAAGGGAGGGAGAAACTCAAGAAAATTACAATCACCAGGGAAGTGGTACTGAACAAATTTGTTGGAACTGTGGGCTGACAATTCGCCGGGTCCTGATGAATTTCATCCTAGGGTGTTTAAAAAAAAAAATAAAAAAAAAGTGGCTTGTGAGATTGTTGATGCGTTGGTTTTAATTTTCCAAAATTTCTTAAATTCGGGGAAGGTTCCATTAGATTGCAAAATAGCAAATGTAACTCCTTTATTCAAGAAGGGAGGAAGACAGAAAGCAGGAAAATACAGGCCAGTTGGCTTAACATCTGTCATAGGGAAAATGTTAGAAGCTATTATTAAAAACATTACAGCAGGGCACTTAGAAAAAAAATCAAAGTAATCAGGCAGAGTCAACAAGGTTTTGTGAAAGGGAAATCGTGTCTAACCAATTTATTGGAGTTCTTTGAAGTAACATACTGTAGATAAAGAGGAACCGATGAATGTACTGACTTAGATTTCCAAAAGGCACTTGATAAGATGCCACATTAAAGGTTATTGTGGAAAATAAAAGCTTATGGTGTAGGAAGTAACATATTGGCATGGATAGAAGATTGGTTAGCTAACAGGAAACAGAGTAGGCACAAATGGGTCATTTTCTGGTTGGAAAGATGTAATGAATGGTGTGCTGCAGGAATCTGTGCTGGGGCCTCAACTTTTTACAATTTATGTAAATGACTTGGATGAAGGACTGAAGGTTGCTAAATTTGCTGATGACACAAAGATAGGTAGGAAAGTAAGTTGTGAAGTGGACATAGGTCCATTTTGGCAGGAAGAATAAAAAATAAGCATATTATCTAAATGGTGAGAGATTGCAGAGCTCTGAAATAGAGGGATCTGGGTGCCCTCGTGCTTGAATCGCAAAAGGTTAGTATGCAGGTACAGCAAGTAATTAGGAAAGCTAATAGAATTTTATCGTTTATTGCAAAGGGAATTGAATACGAAACTAGGGAGGTTATGCTTCAGTTATACAGGGCGTTGGTGAAACCATATCTGGAGTACTATGTACAGTATTGGTCTCCTTATTTAAGGAAGGATGTAAATGCATTGGAAGCAGTTTAGAGAAGGTTTACTAGACTAATACCTGGAATGGGCGGGTTGTCTTATGCGGAAAGGTTGGACAGGCTAGGCTTGTATCTGCTGGAATTTAGAAGAGTAAGAGGCGACTTGATTGAAGTATAGAAGATCCTGAGGCGTCTTGACAGGGTGGATGTGGAAAGGATGTTTCCTCTTGTCGGAGAATCTAGAACTAGTGGTCACTGTTTAAAAATAAGGGGTTGCGCGTTTAAGACGAATGAGGAGAATTTTTTTCTCTGAGGGTTGTGAGTCTTTGAAATGCCTTTCCTCAAAAGGCAGTGGAAGCAGAGTCTTTGAATATTTTTAAGGCAGAGGTAGATAGATTCTTGATAAGCAAGGGGGTGGAAGGCTATTGGGGGTAGACAGGAATGTGGAGTTGAGGTTACAGTCAGATCAGCCATGATCTTGTTGAATGGTGGAGCAGGCTCGAAGGGCCGAGTGGCCTACTCATGCTGCTAATTCGTATGTTTGTATATCCATGCTATCACTAAGACTGCCTATTTCCATCTCTATAACATCACCCAACTCTGTCCCCTCTCAGCTCTTCTGATGCTGAAACCCTCAGCTCTGCTTTTATTACCTCCAGAGAACTATTTCAACGTGCTCCTGGCTAACCTCCCACGTTCTACCCTCCATAATCTGAAGTCATCCAAAGCTCTTCTGCCCATGTCCTATCTGGCACAAAATCCTGTTCACCCATCACCCCTATGCTTGCTGACTTACACTGGCTCCTGGTTAAGCAAAACCTTAATTTTAAAATTCTCATCTTTGTTTTCAGGTTCATCCATGGTCTGGCCTCTCCCTATCTCTGTAATCCCCTCCAGCCCTACATCCCTCCTGGATATCTGCACATCTCTAATTCCGGCCTCTTGAGCATCCCCAATTTTAATCCATTGGTGACCATGCCTTCAGCTGTCTAGGCTCTTAAGCACTGGAATTCCCTCTCTAAACCTCATAACCTTTCTACCTCACTTTCCTCCTTTAAGACACTCCTTTTTGACAAAGCTTTTGGACATCTGTCCTAATATCTCCATATGTGACTCGGTGCCATATTTTGTTTTATAATACCTCTATGAAGTGTCTTGAGGCGTTTTGTTTTGCTAAAGGTGCTAAATAAATACAAGTTGTTCTGTTCCTCCTTGGTCGTTAATTTCTTTGGCCTACAATCAGTTAGAAATTTTAATTTTGCTCTCAAGATTAACATCAACATGGTTCATATTTAAGATTGCTCAATGACTTCATACTTTATGGTGTAATAGCCTTCGCTAAGCTTGTAAAATGATAATTTACAAATTGTCCCAACAGTTGGAAGTCGTGTGTTGTGCCTTCATGTAGATTCTGAGAGCTTGATAAAGCATTGACTGTAAAATAAGGTTTTAGTTGTGCCTTGACTGGAAGTAATCATTGTACTATGTAAGGGTTTTATTAAATTCAGCAAATACATTCCAAGATTAATGGGGAGAACTCTGGAGAACCATAATTATGGTGAGGCAGATGTAGAAATTCCCCAATTACAAAGCATTTAATATCAATACAAATTAAGTGCTTCTATGTGAAGTGGACTTATGGGATTCTGAGGCTAATTTTGTTTCTTTAAAGTATTTGAACAGATCTCTGATAGATAAGGGCATCATAATTGCAGCTACAGTTCCCATGCCATAGTTTAGGATACTTCATGACAAAATTATTTCTGAATTAAGTAAGATGGCAGTAGCTTTGTGTGGTAATTCTTGGCCTCATTATCCTCACATAACACAAAAAATAGAAAAATACCAAGATTACAGATGACTTATGTTAAAAATCATAGAACTAAATATGATGAACTGAATGAATTTTATGAAGGCTGCTGAAAAATGTGTATGCATTCTGGGGCTATTTGAAGCTTAGTTCAGACTAGAAGTAAAATGCACGTTTTTCTGTAAATTAGCATGAACAGTAGGTATAGACCATTAAACAAAGTCAGTGTTTCGAATGAAATGCTCAGATATTCAGAGAATTCAAAGTTGATGTGCTTCATTTCTTTGAGTCCGTCTTAAATCCACTTTTTCGGTAAAAGGTGAAAATTTTAGTGTTTGAGAAAAATATATTCCGCAAAGCAAATGCAAGAGGACTGAGATTTGAATGATGAACTCGTGAAGCTGTCCCTTCAATCTTATCAAGTTAGTGATTTACTTATATATTTAGACAGCAGTGTTGTCATCTTTGGAAAGTAGTGAATTAATTTAAAAAGCTGTTTTTTGTGAGAGCACTGGACTTGTTTTTTCCAATAAAACCCACCTCCAAATATGCAGCATAATTCTTATTAACTATTTGCATTGTGATGTGAAATCACAAAAAAATGCTTTTCCACTGTGGCAATAATGAAAATACAAACTGCAAATTCAAAGTACATTGTGAAGATTTGCCTTCTAAGGAATGTAAAATGGTTAAGAATCTGTGACGTGTAAGGCCAACAGTGATCATAAATTAATAAGCTACTCAAGTTTTGTGCACTTTAACAGCTGACCCCTTAAAGTGTTAGACTTTGTAACACATGTTCAGACATCAGTTGTTCACCATGCAATACATGCATTCTAAAGTGTAAAGACATTGTGTAATCATTTTTACTGATTCTGGGGAATTGTGTTATGGAAACTGCCTTGAGAGTCCTCTGCAAGTCATTAATTTAATCTTTAAATTGCTTCCACGTGTTTCAAAAGACTTAAATGTTGAATAAAACATAGTTGTTGAGGCTATGAAATATTCAGGGATGTAAGCTGTATAAAATGTTGGATCTTTTTCAGAAATGGAAAAAAAAAACCTGAACGGGGCGCTGAAAAAAAAACCACACAAACTCCTGGTCAGTTAGCATCTGAAAGTGTTAACGTGTCCTAAGTTTTAATGCATCTTTGTCTTTCAGATACTGACTGAGCTGCTGTGCATTTCCAGCACCCACTCCCACTCCGGGAACACACTTGCTATTTGCTGACTATATTGCCTGCTTTACCTTTAGTCTCATGATGTCAGGTTGGTTCGTGAGGAAATAAACTTGGGGATTTTTTTTTAAAATGTGGGCAGCATTTATTGCCCATCCCTAATTGCCCTTGAACTGAGTGGCTTGCTAGACGATTTCAGAGGGCATTTTAAGAATCAACCACATTGCTATGGGTCTGGAGTCACATGTCCAGGTAAGGACACCAGATTTCCTTCCTTAAAGGACATTAGTGAACCAGATAGGTTTTTACAAAGATCGACTATGGTTTCATGGTCACCATTATTTATTATTCAATATTTCACCATCTGCCATGGTAGGATTCGAACCCATGTTTCCAGTGTATTAGCCTGGGCTCTGGATTACGAGTTTAGTGACATTACCACTACGCCACCGCCTCCCCTAAGTACAAATCTGTTTGTATTTTAATTTGTTCTTAAATGAGATATGGTGAAGTGAACATGTAGTCTGTGATTGCACTTGGGACTGCAGTGCAAAGCAGTAAGATACAGGTTTCCCACAAGTTTGATTTGATATTTTGCTATATTATATAACTATATATAGATACACGCACATCCTGTATAGCACTCTGGTGCATGCTTAGGGCGTTATTGTTGAACTGCTAATTAATGGAGAACTTTTACTAGTTAGAAATGTGTTGCTTTTTACTGGGAATTACCATGTGTGGTTTGTGTTATAAATTGGCCAGTATTTTAAAACAAACTGACTTATTAGCTGTACATAATGAATTTAGATGTTAAAAACTGTAAGAAGCCAAAGCTACATTTAAGTGAATCCAGTGTGCTATAAAACTGCTACACAAAGTTCAAAACTTCCAACCATATAGATGTGTTCAATGTGTAACTGATGTGTTACAAGTTAGATTTAATTTCAATTTATGTTTGATCAAATCAGTTCCTAAAATATGTTGTAAAAATCATATAATTTTGGATCAGCGAACATGTTTTCTAAATTATAACTTGAGTTTTAGTGTGTGTAGGGAGATAAAATTCGAAGTTTAAAATTAACACCAATTTGAGATGAAACAGAATATTAAGGAAAAGAGAAGTTCCAGCTACATATAGGCTTCTTCAGGGTTTAACTTTTTAGTTAATGGAATTAGCACCTTTTTTTCTAAACACTGACTTTTTATGCCCAAAATGAAATAACACTAGTAAGTAAATAGTAGTATTAAAAAGGAGCTGTCTGGGATATATTTAATATAAGCTATTGCTAGATAGTGTACGGCTAAGATAGCATCTTACACATTGCAGTTAAAAGCAGCTGAACTAGCACTTTATACTGTTGCTATGATATCAAACAAATTGCACAGAGATCTTTTTTGTTCTCCTTTCCCTTTCCTTTCAGATGAAGTGTTCTGTGGTGACTTATTTAAAAGCTGGGACAAATAAGACTACTTAAACTTCAGTCCATGTTTGAATCTACCAGTTTAATTTCAGGATTGCCACACTGGGCATTGATTACTCAATTATCTAAAGTCAGATACAGAATAGTTTCTTTGAAATCCTGTATGTAATTATACTAATAGTAATGAAGAGTTGCTTACAATACCTCTAAAGTTCTACCACTGGCTTAGTGGGTATCAACACCAGATGGCACAGTACTAAGTTATACAGACCTGGAAGTTTGATGGTTTGATCCAAGGTCTGTATTACCATCTGATCTCAGCCTGGACACGAATGGGGCACTACCCATCTCTGTATCGCTGTTAGCGAAAGTGTGAAGTCAGCTTGATTACCATTCCAGATTACTGTCCAATGATCCTCTGAAAAAGTGAGCAAATGTGGATAGTGGGCACAGACAGGATCAGGCTTAGTGGCAATTGCCCAACATTCCCCCCCACCCCCCCCCCAACCACACACACACCCCAGCTGATGACCTGTGCCATTTATTTAGGCTCATGTGAATAACTGCTTTCGTGAGTTACTAGAAGGACTGATGGCCATGATACAGCACCTCAGCTGCAGAATAAGGGGACAAACGTAGGACGCAGCCTAACTAGTTCTGATCAATAATGTGGCAGTCATTAACGAGCAACAGGCAGTAATGAGGATCAGCAAAGATATGAACAGCATTGGGAAAATTGGAGATGCACCATAAATAAATTTATCGTTGAAAATAATCTGCACAAAATGTATTTTCTATCTACCAAGTTATGAATCTGTTTGATTTGCTGCCTGTGTGTACTTTGGCGTATATAGTCTACTCCTGTCAGTTTGAAGTTGTGTAATTCTGGATAATTTGATTGCTGATAATTTGAATTTTTAGCGCAAAAAAATTACTTAAATTAATGGGAGTGGACTGTAATTGTTCCTGCAATCAAACTGTTGGGGGACGGGTTTATGATTTTCTTTGGACTTCTGTCAAAGTGTTCAGGAAATTCTGACCCCCTAGAGAGCTCAGATCTTGAGATATGTTGTGGATGTCATTGCACTGCAGTGAGGTGTGTGTAAGCATTGAGCAAAATTGGGGAAAACCGGAATGAGCGAACATAATCTTAAAATTAGAGCTAGGCCAGTTAGGAGTAAAATCTGGAAGCATGAAAATATGGAACAAACCTTTCCCCAGAAGGCTGTAGATGTTGGGCCAGTTGAAATTTTCATGACTGAGATCAATAGATTTTTGTTGGGTAAGTATATCGAGGGCTCTAGAGAAAACGCAGTGAAGTGGAGTTGAGGTACAGCTCAGTCATGACCTAATAGAATGGTGCAACATGCTTGATGGGCTGAATTGCCTATTCCTGTTTCTATGTACAGAAAATAATTTCACAACATAGCAAGTTGAGGAGAGGGAAAATTTCTCTAAGTACATTGTAGAGGTAAGAAATGGTGAGGGTTGGCTAGGGAAAATGTCGTCCCTTAGCATGTATAGTTGGTACTTGCATAGATTCAAAATCTGGATAAATGGACTGCACCTTCAGAAATACCACTACAGTTTCTGTTTTTACTGTGAGGTGTAGAATTTATACATTTTCCTGTAATTCATTAGCTTTGGGAAAGGGAGAAGTGTGTGTGCTTAATATTGAATGATAGTAGGATTTTAAAATACAATGAAAAGCATGAAGATGTTGTCTTTTAGCATCAAAATAAGCTGCTGGCTAAAACAATTTTTGTTCAGTTTTGATATAGGTTTAAGGTTAAAACATTCAGTGAGCCATTGTTTGTTATAAATGGAACACGCTGCTGCCACTGTGCGTCTTTGGTGGAGGGAGTGAATGTTGAAGGTGGTGGATGGGGTGCCAATCAAGTGGGCTACTTTATCTTCGATGGTGTCAAGCTTCCTGAGTGTTGTTGGAGCTGCATTCATCCAGACAAGTGAGAGTATTCCATCATACTCTTGACTTGTGCCTTGTAGTTGAACAGGAGGTGAGTTAATCGCTGCAGAATTCCCAGCCTCTGACCAGCTTATGTAGCCACAGTATTTATGTGGCTGCTCCAGTTCAGTTTCTGGTCAATGATGACCCTCAGGATGTTGATAATGGGGGATTCAGCGATGGTAATGCTGCTGAATGTCAAGGGGAGTTGGTTAGACTCTCTCTCATTGGAGATGGTCATTGCCTGGCACTTGTGTGGCACAAGCGTTACTTGCCACTTATCAGCTCAAGCCTGAATGTTGTCCAGGTCTTGGTGCATATGGACACGGACTGCTTCAACGTCTGAGGAGTTGTGAATTGTACTGAATGTCGTACAATCATCAGCAAGCATCCCCACTTCTGACCTTATGATGGAGGAAAGGTCATTGATGAAGCCAGCTGAAGATGGTTGGGCTTAAGACACTACCCTGAGGAACTCCTGCAGTGTCCTGGGACTGAAATGATTGGCCTCCAACAGCCACAACCATCTTCCTTTGTGTTACTATGACTCCAACCAGTGGAGATTTTAGCCCCCGATTCCCATTACCTTCAATTTGGCTTGATGCCACACTCCATCAAATGCTGTCTTGATGCCAAGGACAATCACTCTCACCTTGAGTTCAGCTCTTTTGTCCATGTTTAGACCGAGGCTATAATGAAGTCAAGAGCCGAGTGGCTCTGGAGGAACCCAAACTGAGTATAAGTGAGCAGGTTGTTGCTGTTTCAGTGGCACTTGATAGCATTGTCGATGACACCTCCCATCACTTTGCTGTTGATCGAGAGCAGACTGATGGGGTGGTAATTGGCTGGATTAGATTTGTCTTGCTTTTTGTGGATAGAACACATCTCGGCAATTTTACACATTGTCGGGTAGATGCCAGTGTTGCAGCTGTACTGGACTAGCTTGGCTAGGGGTGCAGCTAGTTGTACAGCACAAGTCTTCAGTACTACAGCTGGAATGTTGTCAGGACCCAGAGCCTTTGCAATATCCAGTGCCTTCAGCTGTTTCTTGATATCACGTGGAGTGAATCAAATTGGCTAAAGACCTGGGATGCTGGGGACCTCAGCAGGCGATTGAGATGGATCATCCACTCAGCATTTCTACTGAAGGTGGTCGCAAAATGCTTCAGCTTTGTCTTTTGCACTGATGTGCTGGGCTTCCCCATCATTGAGGGTGGAGTTGTTTGTGGAGCCTCCTCCTTTGATTGGTTGTTTAATAATCCACCACCATTCACAACTGGATGTAGCAGGACTGCAGAACTTTGATCTAATCCATTGGTAGTGGGATCGTTTACTCTGTCTACTGCATGCTGCCTCCGCTGTTTGACATGGGAGTATTCCTGTGTTGACCTGAGTCCTGACCTCATTTTTAGATATGCCTGGTGCTACTCCTGCCATGCTCTCCTGCACTCTTTTCATTGAACCAGGGTTGATTCCTTGGCTTGATGGTAACGGTGGAGTGAGGGATGTGCTGGGTCATGAGGTTATCAGCGCAATTCATCCAAAATCAGCCAAACCAGTGCTGAAGGTCATGGAATTTCAAGTGCAAACTGCATCCAGAGCAAATCAAGTTTCCATGATCTTTTCTACTAGTTTAAAAACATCACACTGGAAGCCAGCATCGCTCATGTAACTGGCCACACTCCCAAACTGAATTAATCACCGTGGCAAGTTTCCGCTAATTGTGCCCGTTTGGAGGCCTTTGAGGAGGCTCTTAAAATAGTTTCCTTTAACACGTGCAAGGATTCTAATTAGCACCTTTTTAAAACTTTTTAAATATTAAATATGTAATTTACTCAATGACTACACCAAAGAAACTAGTAAATGCTCCTGTGTAGTTTTTTTTTAAGTCATTTTCAATTATTTATAATAGTGGTAGACTAGATACTGATTAAAAACATCTACTTTTTGTGATAAACCCATTTTCAACTACATTAAAACTGCACCAGGTTACCACTCTTAAATATATAATGCAATATTTTCTAATATAAATTTTTTTAGATTGCATTCTAAAATGCTCAATTGCGCTGGTTCATGGAAGATTTTAAGTCAAATGATATGCATATCAGTTTGAAAAGAAATGTGATCAAAACTGTCAATTCAGAAAACTAACATAATTTTGAATGCCATTAGTGCCTGGTTTGCAGATTTTGCCCATAGTAGAAACTCTACCTGCTGATATCAAACCCAATTTCTCAGATGCTGGTTCAGAAATCTGCTTGGTGTTTCTGGTTTAGTTCCTTGTTGGGATGTTGTTTCTAGTAGTTCTCATTATTTGTTGGGTCAGGGACTGAGCACTATAGTAATGCAGATACCTCCCCAACCTGCCATCCCTTCTGGTTGGATTTTATGGAGCCCCCCCGAGACAGGGTCGGAGGCGGGGTTGGGCCCATAAAATTGCGGCGGGAGGGTGGAGGGCCGATCGCCAAGCAATTTTGTCATTGGTGGGATTGGCCAATGACTGCCTTTCCACCAGAGGCCAATTGAGGCCCTTAAATGGCCTATTAACAATCACTTAAGGGCCTCTTCCCTGTGCTGCTGGAATTTAACCAGCAGCAGGGGTTGCTTCCACCATACAGGGAGGCCTCCTATTAATATGAGGCACCCTCCCTGCGGACTTGGAGGCCCATGGAGGACCTTTGCCAGGAAAAACCTCCCTGGACCCCACCTCCCCCTGCACTTAACGTTCACCCTCCCACCCCCCTCGCCAGCGCCGACCGGACTAGCCCCGGCAACCCTGCCTCACTTACCTGAGGTCTGGGTTTCCAGCACTGGACCTGGGTCCAAGGCCTCTGTAGGACCAGCAATAGCCACTGATACTGCTGTGCTGCCGGTCCTGTGATTATCCGGCAGCTCTATGAGGCGGAATCCCTGTCTTTAAAGGGACGGGGATCCCGGCACTGGCCACTTAAGTTTCATAACAACATAAAATCGCGCTGGGGGTGGGGCTCAGAAAGGCTAGAAATCCGCCTTTTTGGCCCGGCGTCAGGGACCCCGCCGGTGCACAAAATCCATCCCAAATGTGACTGCTGGGAGTGTGGGTTTGTTAGATTTATCTCTTTGTGGTCTATTCACAGTTGATATATCCTATTCACCCAAACTATATCTGAATTCTATCATCAGATGAATTTCTAGACTTGCCATGTGGTTGAAAAGCCAGTTCTAATTGTCCCTTCAACCCAGCACCACCACCACATCCCCCACCTTCCCTCCCACACAATCACCAGATGGATGTTTGCTTGGGGACATATTGCTTCAGAATACTCTTGACTTATTGGATCAGACTAATGTTACAAATTTGAACTAATAAAAATGGTGATTTTGTTTTGTTTAAGGGAAGCGTTATGGGTTGAGTTGGAAGAATTAATCTGGTCACTATATATGATGGCATTGTAAATGCATTCCAAAAGAACATACTTAAGATGTCATTGCACAAAGTGATTAGAACAATTCTTCCCCTATCTTGGAAGGAACACAATTGTGTTTGCAATCATGGTGAAGTTGTCTTTTTAGGTGGGGGGCTGGTGGGGGAGAGGGGGTGCGGCGGAAAACGGCAATAGAGTTCTGACTGGCTATTATTTATTGCCCTAAAGTGAAGTAACAGTTGTTTCCTGCTGCTATAGATAATGGATGTAATATAAATCAGACATCAGTGCTCCATTTAATCCTGGTTTACATTACCCCTGATAATCTTATGCACTTACCAATTCCCATGGTATTGTGGTGGATGGACATTGAAATGATTTGATTGAGTAGATTACTGAAACATGCCTGGTTCTCCCTAACACATTTTTCTGGTTTGCTAGGCCACAAGCGCATTGGATGCGGAAAGTGAGCACCTAGTACAAGAGGCCATCGATCGGGTTATGCAAGAGAGAACGGTTTTAGTAATTGCGCACAGGCTTTCAACTGTAAGAAATGCCTCCAAGGTAAGTTGAGAAATTTTGGTTTGGGGGAGAATTTAACAAAAAAAAAAGCCATAATCATGTCAATTATTGTTCACCGTTGGGAACCCCCTCTCTGCTACGAATTAAGCCCACCCACAGGCAATTAAATATCACTTTCATAGGTTATCTTGCTTTACACTATATGAGAAACCAACGTATTAAGTGATAAAAGGTAAGTTGCGACAGTTACTCAAGATTTTGGATTCAAGAATTTTACAGCACAGAAGAAGGCCTTCTGGTCAATTGAACCCGTGCCAGTTTTCTGAAAGAGCTATTTGCTTAGTTCTGTTCCCCTACCCTATCAACTTTTTCCTTTTTAAAATATTTATACACCAGCTTTTTTTTTTTAACAAAGGGAATCTACTTCTTGTTTCTAGTAGAGTATTCCATGTCCTAACAACTGACTTTTTTTTCTCAATCTAAAGAACCGGGGTGAGATGAGAAGAAACCTGATTGCATACAAATTGTTCTGATCTGGAATGCACTGTTGAAAGGATGATGGAAGCAGATTCAATAGCAACTTTCATAGGGGTATTGGATATATACTTGAAAAGAGAAAAAAATTACAGGACAATGGGGATAGAGCAGAAGACTGAGACTAATTGGAAAGCTCTTTCAAAGTGCCAGCATAGGCTGTATAATTCGAACTTTTGTTCTTTGGTCATTTTAAATTTACAGCTCTAGTTACTGACTTAGCAGAAATAATTTTGAATGCCTCTATCAGATCTTCTCTGAATCATCTTTTGTTCCAATAAAAAGAGCCCCCCTCACCCATTTTCTCGCATCCATTCTAATAACTGAAGCCTTTCCTCTCTGGTATCATCTTAATGAATCTTATTTGCACTTCCTTCAGTTCCTATCTCTTTGCTTTCCAACTCTATCTTTTTAAAAATTAGAATTTTAATAGACTTTTTTTTACAGTGTTTTAACAACTTGTCCATCACATTTCAAGATTTGTGTATCTGCACCCTTAAGCCTCTGCTCCTCTACTCCATTTCCAATTTTACCATCTAGTGTAAATGGCCTTATTCCTCCTTCTCACCTCGCATTACTCCACATTAAATTTCATCTGACATCTATCTACCTTCTTCCTCTTTTAATGCTGCATCGAATGTTATCTTAGAACAGTGAGTTCTGGTAAAACAGGCAAGTTGACACTGAGAATCCTACATTCCTTTTGCATTCTGCGAAAGATCATTAGTGCTACCCAATGGAAGAAACCCTTTGAATTTGACGCTAGCGCAGCAGATTTTTTTCCTACTTTTTTTTGCTTTTGCGAAAACACAATATAAACTTGGCAAGATGGGGTTTTTTTAATAAACAAAATTAATCTTGAAACAGACTAAACAAACTCACGCTGATGATAGAAAGCATATGCACTCAGCAGGGATCCTCTTGGTTTAATTCACCAGAGTGTGGCCGCTTTACTGTTTAACCATGGTAAATGTACGCAAGCACGATTTGAAAATAAGGGAGTCCTTAAAATTTTATTTGTGCTTTTGTAAAGGACTGGATGTTTTTAATTGCAAGAAGCATAACTAGAAGTCAGTTCTTGAATCATTTATCTATCTCTAATTTGTGCTCCAAGACTAGCTCTTGATTTTCATACAAAATAATCCTTTTGAGTAAGTGTCTTTCTTGTTGAATGTTAAATATTCAGCCTCCAGGGTCCTCCCGTGAAGAGTCTAGCAGCAGCCGTCTGTTCTGTATATTGAAACCAGGGCTTCAGATCTGCCAGTGCCCACGTCCTGAGACCTAGACATTTCTGTCGGAGGCAGACTTAAAATATCATCTCTCTGGGAGGAAATAACAGCTGATGTTTAGATCAAAAGGACTGTGGACATTATGTCTTTCACTTTGAAGGATCATATTGATTGTGCCTTCAGTTATATTGAAGGAAATAACCACACAGTGTTAGATATTAAAAGAAAGGAAAATATCTTACATTGCCATGTAATTAAAAAGGTGCCTTGAAGCCAGAAGCAGCGCTTTCCTTTTTTAACGCTACACATTATAAACTGTTTCCAAAGAGGATGGAAGAATTCAACTGAAAAAGCTCGAGCAACTCTTAAGAAAATGCCTGTCAGTAATAGCTATATCCCTAAGGCCTTATGGCTTGTGCAAAGGTTTGCACGGTTTCTATGCCACACAATTGGATCTTGAATGGTATAGTTGCTTCCTTGAATATGCAGAAATCACAATTGCAACTGGACCAAATCCTGCTCTACTCTCCTGTCACGTTCTGCAACTTTCCCTTCCTTTTTGGAGCCATCCTTTTTTCTGCCTAATTGTCTTCACTCCCTTCTTTCCTGAAGACATTGACTCCTTGCTGGGGTACATTTCTTATAGGGCTGGTTATTTCACTGTGGGGCATCATAACTGAATGCAGTCCTATCCTCCCTCACCTGATGTCCACACACTTTTACTTCCAACAGAGTTGACGTGATAGTGATCAAAAATGGGAACCATGGTGTATTTTTCCCTCCTAGCCCGAGGGTGATGACGTCAAATGTAGGTTAATCACGGAATTGTTACAGTGCAGAAGGTGACCATTCGGCCCATGTTGTCTGCACCGGCTCTCCGAAAGAACAATTCACTCCATTCCATTCCCCTGCCTTCTCCCCATAACCCGGCACATACTTCCTTTTTGAATGCTTCAATTGAACCTGCCTAAACCACACACACAGGCAGCACATTCCAGATCTTAACCACTCCCTGCGTGCAAAAAGTTTTTCCTCATGTCACTTTTGCTTTTACCAAATACTGTAAATTTGTGCCCTCTCATTTTTGATTCTTTCACGAGTGGGGGCAGTTTCTCTCTATCTACTCTGACCGGACCCCTCATGATTTTGAATACCTCTATCAAATCAGCTCTCGGTCTTCTCTTCTCCAAGGAAAAGAATCCTAACTTCTCCAATCTATCTTCATAACTGAAGTACTTCATCCCTAGAACCATTCTCATGAATCTTTTCTGTACTCTCTCCAATGCCTTCATGTCTTTCCTAAAGTGTGGTGCCCAGAACTGGACATAATACTCCAGCTGAGGCCGAACTAGTGTCTTGTACAAGTTCAACATAACCTCCTTGCTCTTGTACTCTATGTCCGTATTAATAAAGCCCAGGATACTGTCTGCTTTATTAACCACTCTCTCAACCTGTCCTGCCACCTTCAATGACTTTATGCACATATACATCCAGGTCCCTCTGCTCCTGCACCCTCTTTAGAATCACTTCACATTTCTCTGCATTTCATGTCACCTGTCTGCCCATTCCACCAACTATGTCTTTTTGAAGTTCTACACCATCCTCCTCGCAGTTCACAATGCTTCCAAGTTTCGTATCATCTGCAAACTTTGAAATTGTGCCCTGCACAAGGTCTGGGTCATTAATATATATCAGGAAAAGCAAGGGTCCCAACAATGACCCCTAAGGAACTCCACTACAAACCTTCCTGCAGCCCGAAAAACATCCATTATCCACTACTCTCTTTTTTCCTGTCACTCAGCCAATTCCATATCCATGTTGCTACTGTCCCTTTTATTCCATGAGACATGGCTGCAGGGTGACCAAGGATGGGAACTGAACATCCAGAGGTATTCAATATTTAGGAAGGACAGGCAAAAAAGCAAAGGAGGTGAAGTAGCGTTGTTAGTAAAAGAGGAAATCAATACAATAGTGAGTGAGGATATTAGCTCAAAGAATCCTGATGTGGAATCTGTATGGGTGGAGCTAAGAAACACCAAGGGGCAGAAAACGTTGGTGGCTGTTGTATATAGACCCCCAAACAGCAGTGGTGATGTAGAGTATAGCATTAAACAAGAAATTAGAGGCGCATGCAATAAGGGTGCATCTGTAATTATGGGTGACTTTAATTTACATCTAGATTGGGAAAACCAAATTAGCAATAATACTGTAGAGGAGGAATTCTTGGAGTGCGTACATGATGGTTTTTTGGACCAATATGTTGAGGAACCAACTAGAGAACAGGCCATCCTAGACTGGATATTGTGTAATGAAAAAGGATTAGTTAACCGTCTTGTTGTATGGGGTCCCTTGGGGAAAAGCGACCATAACATGATAGAATTCTTCATTAAGATGGAGAGTGAGAGAGTAGATTCTGAGACTAGGGTCCTGAATGTAATTAAAGGAAACTATGAAGGTATGAGGCGCAAGTTGGGGAACGTTAATTAAAGGGTTGACAGTGGATAGGCAATGGCTAGCATTTAAAGAGCACATGGATGAATTACAACAATTGTTCATTCCTGTCTGGCACAAAAATAAAACAGGAAGGGTGGCTCAACTGTGGCTTACAAAAGAAATTAGGGATAGTATTAGATCCAAGGAGGAGAAATATAAAATGGCCAGAACAAGCAGTAAACCTGAGGGTTGGGATCAGTTTAGAATTCAGCAAAGGAGGACAAAGGGATTGATTAAGAAGGGGAAAATAGAGTATGAGAGTAAGCTTGCAGAGAACATAAAAACTGACTGTAAAAGCTTCTATAGATATGTGAAGAGAGGATGATTAGTGAAGACAAATGTGGTCCCTTACAGTCAGAAACGGGGGAATTTATAATGGGTAACAAAGAAATGGCAGACCAATTAAATACATACTTTTGTTCTGTCTTCACAAAGGAGGACACAAATTACCTCCCAGAAATGTTGGGGAACATAGGGTCTAGTGAGAAGGAGGAACTGTATGAAATCAGTATTAATTGGGAAATGGTGTTGGGGAAATTGATGGAGTTGAAGGCTGATAAATCCCCAGGGCCTGATAATCTACATCCCAGAGTACTTAAGGAAGTGGCCCTTGAAATAGTAGATGCATTGCTCGTCAGTTTTCAATATTCTGTAGACTCTGGAACAGTTCCAATGGATTGGAGGGTAACTAATGTAACCCCACTATTTAAAAAAGGAGGCAGAGAGAAAACAGGGAATTATAGACCAGTTAGCCTGACAGTTTGAAGGCAAAAACAGAAAGGCAGATTATTATCTAAACGGCTATAAACTGAGAGAGGGGAATATGCAACGAGGCCTGAGTGTTCTCGTACACCAGTTGCTGAAGGTAAAACAGGCAGTAAAAAAGGCAAATGGTATGTTGGCCTTCATAGCGAGAGGATTCGAGTACAGGAGCAAGGATGTCTTGCTGCAATTATACAAGGCCTTGGTGAAACCACATCTGGAGTATTGTGTGCAGTTTTGGTCTCCTTGTCTGAGGAAGGATGTTCTTGCTATGGAGGGAGTGCAGCGAAGGTTCACCAGACTGATTCCTGGGATGGTAGGACTGACGTATGAAGAGAGATTGAGTCGATTAGGCTTGTATTCGCTAGAGTTTAGAAGAATGTGAGGGGATCTCATAGAAACCTACAAAATTCTAACAGGACTGGACAGACTAGATGCAGGAAGGATGTTCCCGATGGCGGGGCACTCCAGGACCAGGGGTCACAATCTAAGGATAAGAGGTAAGCCATTTAGGACTGTGATGAGGAGGGATTTCTTCACCCAGAGAGTGGTGAACCTGTGAAATTGTCTACCACTGAAAGCAATTGAGGCCAAATCATTAAATATATTCAAGAAAGAGTTAGATATAGTTCTTAGGGCTAAAGGAATGAAGGGATACAGGGAGAAAGTGGGAACAGGGTACTGAGTTTGGACGATCAGCCATGATAGTTTTGAATGGCGGTGCAGGCTCAAAGGGCTGAATGGCCTACTCCTGCTCCTATTTTCTCTGAGCTGTAAGTTTGCTCACAAGTCTATTGTGTGGCACTGTATCAAATGCCTTTTGAAAGTCCATGTACACCACATCAACTGCAGTGCCCTCATCAACCCTCCTCAAACAACTCCAGCAAGTTAGCTAAACATGATTTTCCCTTAAGAAATCCATGCTGGCTTTCCTTAATTAACCTGTGTTTGTCCATGTGACTATTAATGTTGTCCCAAATTATTTTTTCTAGAAGTTGCCCCATCACCAAAATTAAACTGACTGGTCCGTAGTTGCTGGGCTTATCTTTAACCTTTTTCGAACAAGGGTATAACGTTTGCAATTCTCCAGTCCTCTGGCAGTGTCCCAAGTCTAAGTAAGACTGAAAAATTATGGCCAGTGCTTCTGCGATTTCCACTCTCACTTCCCTCAGTATCCTTGGATGCATCTCATCTGGTCCTGGTGTTTTATCCACTTTAAGTAAAGACAGCCTATCTAATACATCCTCTTTATCAATTTTAAACCCTTCTAGTGTCTGAATTACTTTCTCTTTCACCATTGCCTGGGTTGCTTCTTCTTCCTTGGTAAAGAGAGATGCAAAGTATTAATTTAATACACCAGCTATGCCCTCTGCCTCCATGTTAAATCCTCTTTCTGGTCCCTAAACGGCCCCACTCCTCCATTTACCACCCTTTTACTATTTATATGTCGATAGAAAACTTTGGGATTCCCTTTAAGGTTAGCAGCCAGTCTCTTTTCATGCTCTCTTTGTTTCTCTTATTTGCTTTTTCAGTCCGCTCTGGACCTTCTACGTTCAGCCTGGTTCTCAATTGTATTTTCTACCTGGCATCTGTCATAAGCACACTTTTGCTTCTTTATCTTAATCTCTACCTCTTTTGTCAACCAGGGAGCTCTGGATTTGTTTGCTCTACCTTTCCCCTTCGAGGGAACGTGCTTGACTGTGCCCGAACTATCTCTCCTTTGAAGGTAGCCCATTGTTCAGCTACTGGTTTTCCTGCCAACCTTTGACTCCAGTTTTTTCGCCTCATCTCCATTTGTGCTGTTTCATTTGAATATCCCACCCTATTATCTCTACCACCATCACTGGGACTACCTACTTCCACCTCCGTAACATTATCTATCTCTATCCCTACCTCAGCTCATCTGTTTCTCCAATTCTGGCCTCTTGTGCATCCCCAGTTTTCTTTGCCCCACCATTGGTAGCTGTGCCTTCAGGTGCCTAGGCCCTAAGCTTGGGAATTCCTTCCCTAAACCTCTCTACCTTTCGTCCTCTTAAGATGCTCCTCAAACCTGCCTCTGAACAAATTTCTGGTCCCTGTCCAAATATCTCCTTATAAGATTGGTGTCAAATTTTGTTCGATAATGCCTCTGTGAAGCGTTTGGCTCTAATTTCCTGCTTTATGATGCTCCTTAAAATCACCTCTGACCAAGCTTTTGGTCACCTGTCCTAATATCTCTTGCTGACCCTCAGCATCAAATTTTGTTTGATCGCTCCTGTGAAGTGCCTTGCAATGCATTATTTCTTTAAAAATGCTGTATAAATGCAGGTTTCTGTCATAGAACGACGACCAGCACCTCAAGTGTATGAGAGCACCATCTTCTCCAAGTCACACACCATCCTGATTTGGACATGTATGGCTGTTTCTTCATTGCTAGATCAAAATCCTGGAACTGCGTACCTAACATGGGGTTACCTTCACCACAAGGACCGTCGCAGTTTGAGAAGGTGCTCACCACCACCTTCACCAGGGAAAATAGGGATGGGCAATAAATAGTGGTTTGGTTAGCAATGCCCACATCCCCAGAATAAATTTATTGAAAAAAAAAAGTTTAGGTCAGATGTCAAAAAGTATTTCTTTACACAGAGTGACTGACAGCTGGAGCAATGCCAGGAAGAGTGCTTGAAACCAGGACATTTGGATCATTTTTTAAAAATTGCCAGTTGCTATAATAGAAAAGCAGTTGAAATGGTGTACTGAAAGGATGAGGTCAAATAGGCTGAAAGGACTTCTTCATCCAAGCCAATCTTGAAGGAATGCTACAAAACTGCAGAAAGACAGAAACAAGTAAACCGTTCGAGATAGGAAAAAAAGCACCTGTCGAAACACCTTTGCTGTGGAATTGCTCTGATCTAACATTTGTTCTTCCCCAGCTCAGAACTGCCTCTTCCTCCTGTAAGGGGATATTGATAGCCTATTAATAGATGGGGGGGGGGGGGGGGCAATTTTTCCAGCTCCTTGGAGGTGGTTGGATGGAAAATGGTAAAAAGATGCATCGGGCTGGCTCCCCGATGTGTTCCTGCCTCCTCGCAATTTTACTGGAGGCAGCTTCAGAACAGAGACGGCAACCTGCCCAGCAGCAGGAAGCCAATTAAGGTAATTATGGAGGCAATTTGTGGGCATTTTTGGAAGGCTATGGAATTTTGCCAGCAGCGCATGAGACCTCTACTGTGTCTGCAGCTTGTCCACCTACAAGTGGCGAGAGTAGAGTAGGAGGTCGCAGCGCCTTGAGATTCATACACAGTGGTCACTTTAAAGGACAAAAGTGACAATCCTCAGGATATCTGCAGGCAATTGTTTGCTTGTCACCTGCAGACAGATCCACTGTATAGTGCTGGGCTTGAGGTATTGATTGCTGGTCCCATCAGCAATATGGTGACTTCATCTTGTACCGCCCTCTCCTCCATTTACCTCTGCAGTATACAGCATTCACAGTTGGTCTGCCAGCCTCCTTTCACCTCTGGTGTTCTTGTTGGTCCTCCCGCGTCCTCAGGCCACCCACTTGCCTCTAATTGGATGGTACTCCTGGAGGTGGCTTCTTAATTGGGCATGATCTTTCCAGAGGAGCCCAAAGTCTCGCCACACGCACGTCCAGGTTTGCAATCCAGAAATCGTCCTGATATGTGGCTCGTGAATCGAATGGGAAAATTAAGCCCATGATGTCCAATCAAAGATGTCTATTGGGTAGCTGATGAAAGATTACCCCATCTCTTAGATAATGCAGACTATACTTGAGGATAAAAAAATTTAAATAAGCCTATTAACAATACTGCAAAACTCCTTAAATCAGAATAAGTGATGCTGCTTAAAGATTAAGATGAAAATCATTTTAATAAACTCCCAGTGTTTCACCAGATTCAAGAGGTAAATTAGAAATCTCAAAATTTGTTGTAATATGGAAATTGGAAAAGAGTTAATTGTGTTCTTTAATTCAAACTTCATGACCATTTGAGAAGCGGAATTGTACTTCTGCAATTTAAACAAAGCATCTGAATCTACTATAGTTTCAATAATACTCTGACTCTGTGTTTTTTGAATAACTATATAAAGTTCAACATTGTGGGTCTGCAGAATTTTTTGCTGTTTGAAAGCACGTCTGCATTTTAACCTGAAAAAGTGCCAGGCCTGGAAAAGTTAAACAATGTTAAATTACTCATTTTAAATCCAGCAAAAAGTCTGGATACCTTATTGTTGAACCTCCATTTTCTTATGAAATTTAAATCCAAATAATACAGCTCATGTACAGGAAGATCAGATGAAAATGTGAAGTAAATGTATCATGATCTATGCCAGTTTGACTTTGCTTATAATCCAGTGGGAATCAAAGCTACTATTGTGTTTATCCTTTTTCAGTTAAAATAACCCAAGTCAAATTGAGCGCTGCCAAACATACTGAAAACACTGCCTGCATTGCTGGAAATGATTACAATTGTACTATTTCCTGCTTCTCTGTACTTTGAGAGCTGGGCCATAGAGTTCCTAATTAAGCTTCCTCAAAGGAAAGCTGTACAGAAATTATGTCCGGCTACTCGTGCTGATAAGCATAGTGTGGCCTTTTTCTAAAAGATTGATGAGGATTTAGGTTGTTGTAGACAATATTAAATTTTTTTTCCAAATTCCAGAATAAGTGAGGATTACACAATGGTTTTAACATAAATGCTTTAGCAGATTTGGACCAAACTGAATACTTGTCCCCTCTTGGCCACTAGATTGCTCTAGAAGATGAACATGCTCTGAACTGCCCCCTCTGAATATCTATAAAGCACAACATCTGTCTTTTGAATGGGACAGTAGACCAAGGCCTCTTCTGACCTCTAAGGTCGACATAAAAGATGCCATGGCAATATTAGGAGAGGGGAGGTATAGTTTGCCCAATGTCCTGACCAACATTTATTCCTCAACCAAGATTATTAAAAACCAATTATTTGATCATTAATTGCATTACTGTTGTTGCACATAAATTGGCTACCACCTTTTAGTACATTGAAACAGTGGGCTGAATGGTTTACTCTTCCTCCTATTGATGTTCTTAACAGTAACTACACTTCAAAAGGCTGTGAAGAGCTTTAGAATGTCCTGAGACAGTGAACGGTGCTATATAAATGCAAATTATTTTTATTCATTCATTCTTTCCATGATCTCAATAATTGAGGTATTTGGATATATCACAAACAATATAATTTTCTTATTCAAAAGCAAAATACTGTGGATGCTGGAAATCTGAAACAAAAACAGAAAATGCTGAAGTGAATGCTGAAATGCAGAAGTTCTGATGAAAGGTCATCGACCTGATATGTTAACTCTGCTTTTCTCTCCACAGATGTTGCCTGACCTGCTGAGTATTTCCATAATTTTCTTATTCTTTGTTTCTTCCAAATCTTAGACATATTAAAGCCATGAGTGTGCCAGATTGAGTTGTCTAAAGCAGTCTAGGCCAATATCAAACTGTTACCACAATGTAATTTAAAACGCATCAAACTTAATGAGTAAAGTTCTCCAATTAAACTCTTGATTCCATACAATTTTTGTTAGCTTAAGATTGTTTTGGTGCCAATAAACAATTCTTTTCTAACATATCTAGCCCTAGCCAGTAAAATGTTCCAGTTATCCAATTATTACTGCTGACTAAACACTATTGAAAGCATATGCACTGATCCAAATTGGAAGCAACCTGTGTGGCAAGTTTCTTAACATTAGTGAGAGGGATTAAAACTAACTCAACTGTGCTCTTAGGAATTGGATCTATTAAATGGCAATAATACCACCTTGTATATTTTCTGCTGACCTAATTGTTCAGAGTTATTAATATACTTAAAAATCTAATAGGCACTAACTGCAAGAACACCCAGTGATTTAACTGCAAAAAATGAAAATCTGACTGTTGTTTTTGTTTAAAGTAGATCAGTTGTAGTGCCAGCTAACAATCATAATTATGAGCCTAAACTACAAACACAAATTTCCTATTAGAAAATATGCAATTTTAAATAAGCACTGAATAGTCCATCTAAAGTAATGTTTCCAATGACAGAATGCCTATTAACTGTTTTGCACTGTCGTAATTGTGGCTTATTAGCTGACCTTTCTAGACCATATCCGTTTTCAAAACCTAAACTTTGTCTAATCAAAGGAGGGCAATTCTGGTGGATGTCCCAGAAGTCATAAATATATGCACAAAAAAGGAAAGAAGATGGCTTGTGGTACTGCGTATGTGTATAACTGCGCTGCAGTAAACTGGCAGGAAGATGGCTGGTTCTGAGTATGTGTGAATAACTGTACTACAGCAGCCTGGCAGAAGATGGCTGATATTGTGAATGTGTTTAACCACTGCAGCAAACTGGTAGGAAGATAGCTGGTACTGTCTATGTTTAACTGTGCTGCAGCAAACTGGAACGTGTAAAAGTTAAACTTTTGCTGACAGTAATTGAGCTATGAAGTTTAATTTCTCTGCTTAGTAGAAGCAGATGCCTGCATTTTATGTTTAAAATGAGTCTCCAAGCTAACAGCATGGTTTATAAATTCTGGCAACTAATGGGGCCTTTGTGGTTCTTATCTGACACCTCACAGTTTCTATTGAACGAGACAGCATTTCGAGACCACTTTCAACATAAAGGCAAGAACTTCCAACTGCCATCAAACTTATTACATTTTTAAAAGTTGTACATATCATATGCAATCTTGATATAAACACATTCCTAGCAATGTTCTGATAATTATACCTGGGAATGAGTTATAAGAGCAACATAATCAGGAGCGTTATAGGAAGTCATAAACTTAAGAAATGTCATCCAAGCCCTGCAATTATGTCATAGCCTTTGACTCACTACCAGGTATCCATTGTTTAAATAGTAATGGATGACTACTGTACCATACTGTACTGGGAATTTGAGGAGAAACAGGTCAATGTAAAATTGAGACCACAGCTTGCTTTCCTCAATTCTCCTGTACAGATGAAATATATTAATATTTGATAGCACTTACAGCTACTGTTGGGGTCACTGCCTTCAGTTTCTGGTCCTTTGCAGCTTTAAATCAGGCTAACACAGCAACCAAGAAAACTATGAATGAGACAATTGGCTGTTCTTGGTGTACTCAGTCAGGCTTGTCAATTCTGAGTTGAATTTAAGTTAACAGTGTTGAACTAGTAAGAGTAGGCATTTTAAAATACTGTGATTGAATTCGGATGGTCATTATACATTCAATCAACTATTAATCGTACTCTTAAGGCCTTGTACCCCCATTTTATTTTGGGATTATTGTGGACAGCAGGACTGAAATTGGTGGTAAGTTTTTAATGTAAATGTAGTAATGCTTTGGTGGATAGAGACAACAAGCACCACACACAGTGTGGCGGCACAGTGGCGCAGTGGTTAGCACCGCAGCCTCACAGCTCCAGGGACCCGGGTTCGATTCCGGGTACTGCCTGTGTGGAGTTTGCAAGTTCTCCCTGTGACTGCGTGGGTTTTCTCCGGGTGCTCCGGTTTCCTCCCACAAGCCAAAAGACTTGCAGGTTGATAGGTAAATTGGCCATTATAAATTGTCACTAGTATAGGTAGGTGGTAGGGGAATATAGGGACAGGTGGGGATGTTTGGTAGGAACATGGGATTAGTGTTCTTCTTCTTTTGGGCCTCCTTATCTCGAGAGACAATGGATACGCGCCTGGAGGTGGTCAGTGGTTTGTGAAGCAGCGCCTGGAGTGGCTATAAAGGCCAATTCTGGAGTGACAGGCTCTTCCACAGGTGCTGCAGAGAAATTTGTTTGTTGGGGCTGTTGCACAGTTGGCTCTCCCCTTGCGCCTCTGTCTTTTTTCCTGCCAACTACTAAGTCTCTTCGACTCGCCACAATTTAGCCCTGTCTTTATGGCTGCCCGCCAGCTCTGGCGAATGCTGGCAACTGACTCCCACGACTTGTGATCAATGTCACACGATTTCATGTCGCGTTTGCAGACGTCTTTATAACGGAGACATGGACGGCCGGTGGGTCTGATACCAGTGGCGAGCTCGCTGTACAATGTGTCTTTGGGGATCCTGCCATCTTCCATGCGGCTCACATGGCCAAGCCATCTCAAGCGCCGCTGACTCAGTAGTGTGTATAAGCTGGGGATGTTGGCCGCTTCAAGGACTTCTGTGTTGGAGATATAGTCCTGCCACCTGATGCCAAGTATTCTCCGAAGGCAGCGAAGATGGAATGAATTGAGACGTCGCTCTTGGCTGGCATACGTTGTCCAGGCCTCGCTGCCGTAGAGCAAGGTACTGAGGACACAGGCCTGATACACTCGGACTTTTGTGTTCCGTGTCAGTGCGCCATTTTCCCACACTCTCTTGGCCAGTCTGAACATAGCAGTGGAAGCCTTACCCATGCGCTTGTTGATTTCTGCATCTAGAGACAGGTTACTGGTGATAGTTGAGCCTAGGTAGGTGAACTCTTGAACCACTTCCAGAGCGTGGTCGCCAATATTGATGGATGGAGCATTTCTGACATCCTGCCCCATGATGTTCGTTTTCTTGAGGCTGATGGTTAGGCCAAATTCATTGCAGGCAGACGCAAACCTGTCGATGAGACTCTGCAGGCATTCTTCAGTGTGAGATGTTAATGCAGCATCGTCAGCAAAGAGGAGTTCTCTGATGAGGACTTTCCGTACTTTGGACTTCGCTCTTAGACGGGCAAGGTTGAACAACCTGCCCCCTGATCTTGTGTGGAGGAAAATTCCTTCTTCAGAGGATTTGAACGCATGTGAAAGCAGCAGGGAGAAGAAAATCCCAAAAAGTGTGGGTGCGAGAACACAGCCCTGTTTCACACCACTCAGGATAGGAAAGGGCTCTGATGAGGAGCCACCATGTTGAATTGTGCCTTTCATATTGTCATGGAATGAGGTGATGATACTTAGTAGCTTTGGTGGACATCCGATCTTTTCTAGTAGTCTGAAGAGACCACGTCTGCTGACGAGGTCAAAGGCTTTGGTGAGATCAATGAAAGCAATGTAGAGGGGCATCTGTTGTTCACGGCATTTCTCCTGTATCTGACGAAGGGAGAACAGCATGTCAATAGTCGATCTCTCTGCACGAAAGCCACACTGTGCCTCAGGGTAGACGCGCTCGGCCAGCTTCTGGAGCCTGTTCAGAGCGACTCGAGCAAAGACTTTCCCCACTATGCTGAGCAGGGAGATTCCACGGTAGTTGTTGCAGTCACCGCGGTCACCTTTGTTTTTATAGAGGGTGATGATGTTGGCATCGCGCATGTCCTGGGGTACTGCTCCCTCGTCCCAGCACAGGCATAGCAGTTCATGTAGTGCTGAGAGTATAGCAGGCTTGGCACTCTTGATTATTTCAGGGGTAATGCTGTCCTTCCCAGGGGCTTTTCCGCTGGCTAGGGAATCAATGGCATCACTGAGTTCCGATTTGGTTGGCTGTATGTCCAGCTCATCCATGACTGGTAGAGGCTGGGCTGCATTGAGGGCAGTCTCAGTGACAGCATTCTCCCTGGAGTACAGTTCTAGGTAGTGCTCAACCCAGCGGTCCATCTGTTTGCGTTGGTCAGTGATTATGTCCCCCGATTTAGATTTGAGGGGGGTGATCTTCTTGATGGTTGGCCCAAGAGCTCTCTTCATGCCATCATACATTCCTCTGATGTTTCCGGTGTCTGAGGCCAGCTGAATATGACTGCATAGGTGTTGCCAGTAGTCGTTTGCGCAACGCCTAGCTGTTCTTTGTGCAGTACTTCTGGCTGCTTTAAGTGCTGCGGATGTTAAATCGCTGGGGGCTTTCTTGTAGTTCAAAAGTGCAATGCGCTTAGCGGCTATGACAGGTTCCAGCTCTTCATTATGAGATTGAAACCAGTCTGCATTTCTCTTCGCACTTTTGCCGTAGGTGGTCAAAGCTGACTCATAGATGGCGTCTCTGATGTGGGCCCACTTGGTCTCAGCATCCCCTGTGGGAGTGTTTTGAAGGGCTGTTACAAGTGAATTTAGAAATTTTTGTAACAGCTGTGGGTGAGAAATTCTGCTCGTGTTGATGCGCGGGTGGCCCTTCTGCTTGGAATGATGCAACTTCTTTGGTCTGAGTCTAACCTTGCTGCACACCAGGGAGTGGTCGGTGTCGCAGTCCGCACTGTGGAAGCTGCGTGTGATTTGAACACTGTTTAAGGCGGCTCGCCTTGTGACAATGAGGTCTAGCTGGTGCCAACGACGTGATCTTGGGTGCCTCCATGAAACCTGGTGACAGGGTTTAGTGTGAAAGAACGAGTTGGTGATGCAGAGGTTATGATAGGTACACAACTCAAGCAGTCTCTGCCCGTTCTCATTCATCCTTCCAACGCCATAGCGCCCAAGGCAGGAGGGCCATGAGTCATGGTCGGCCCCAACCCTGGCATTAAAGTCCCCCAGCAGGAATAGGTGTTCGGTGTTGGGGATGCTGCTAATGATGTTATGGAGTTGTTCATAGAACTGGTCTTTAGCTTCAGGTGCGGAACAGAGTGTTGGAGCATAGATGCTGAGTAGGTGTACTGGACCAGAGGTGGTGAGCAGTCGGATGGACAGTATGCGTTCCGAGCCATTTGAGGGAGGCTCTATCATGCTGAGCAAGGAGTTTCTGATGGCGAAGCCCACTCCATGCTGTCTTGGTTCTTCAGGATCCCTGCCCTGCCAGAAGAAGGTGTAGTCTTGCTCTGCTAGAGAGCCACTCGCGGGGAGGCGAGTCTCCTGAAGTGCTGCAATGTCCACATTGAGTCTACTGAGCTCGTTGTTAATGATGGCGGTCTTCCGAGAATCGTTGATTTGTGTAAGGTCTTCCGACAGGCCAGGACACATAGTTAGGGATTAGTGTAGGATTAGTATAAATGGGTGGTTGATGTTCGGCACAGACTCGGTGGGCCGAAGGGCCTGTTTCAGTGCTGTATCTCTAATCTAATCTAATCTAAAACATCTTGGTGTTTTCCAGTTGTACATCCAGTTATTTTCTGCTTGCAGTATATCAACAGCCTGCAGAGGTGACAAATAAACATATCCCATGCCACACTGAGCTGTAAAGTGCTTCTGTTCTTCTCCTTGCAGGCACTTTAGTGCTTTCACCATGACACATCTGTTTACAGCTTTTTCCAACTATTAGCTAAAGTTCTACAGTGAGAAAAATGTATTTTTTTTTCCCGAAATAGCTACTGCTACTTGTTTTAATACTTTAGACTGTCATGTCACTACTTTTTCCCTCCACCATAATTGGAGAAGTGCTATACCAAGGTGAGTGGTAACAAAACTACTTTACTAACTGTTATGAAGGGATTGCCTACTGGGTCTGCTGGCAGCCATTTTGTCACTTTTCACCCTAACTGTTAAAACCACTTTGCAAATGGGGTGAGGTTGACCAGGTGAACTCACAATCTGTATGTTACTAAATATTATCTATAATCTCAAGTTGTTTTGACTATAAAATAACTCCCATTCCTTTGCTCCATCCTGCTATAATACTGTTATACAGCAGTTATGCTGCTGTTGCTACAAAATCACCCTGAGTACTGGTCCAAACTGGCAGCTCTATATTGCACAAGCACAGCAAAAGTTATGATGCAGCACCAGTTTCAAATGTGCAAGTGAAGCAGTACTCCTTGTACTGCACATGTTTTTCAGACTGAATTATCTGGACAGATCTTAGAAGCTTATAAACCATTGTTAACTATTTTCTGTTTTATTTATCTGTTCTCATTCAGTTCTTACCATTGTATTGATCTGATTTAAGTTCACTTTTTTCAGTTTTTTTGTGTTATGATTCTGTACTGTTGTGTCTCCACTTGCAGGGATTGTGCATGAAAAGCAAATTCCTTTCTCAAGTATACACATGACGATCCTGGATCTGAATCTTGGTAGTTAGACTGTTTTCTTTATAACTCTGAGACTTAGTGGTTTTGGAATGTGGTGAGCCTGTTCCATAGTAAGTGCTATCTTTGGGCAAGAGTTATCATGCCCAAAGATAGCAGGAAACTTCTGGAACACCTCTACCCTCCCTTCCTTCCAGAATGCCAAGGATCTTTACATTGTTCCAAGGGTTCCCATTCAGCAAGTTGTTGGGTTTGGAGCAAACTCTTGGGGCTGGATTTTCATTATGGAGGTGGGAAACAGGAACCGGATCTGGTTTTGGGTCAGAAACCTGCCTCCTGTGGCAAGCTGATTCAGATTACAGTTTTCAAATGGGTAAGCCCTTAATTGGTATGGAGACAGCTTGCCTGTCCTCTTAAAGACAGTGGGATTGAAAATGGCAGTGGGTCAGATCAAGTTTGGGGCTCATGTAGACTTCCACGGCAGCCATCACTCAGGCTTCTGGTTGTCCTGAGGGAGAGATCTGCCATTCACAGCACCTGAGGGAAGTGAGATGTCACAGCAGATCAGGAGCCCCTTGAGGGCAGACCCTTAATTCATCAATGCCCACCTGGATCTAATTCTGGAGGCCGTGATGGCGGGTAGTGGAAGATCCTCTTCCCAGAGGGTAGCAGGAGGCGGCCACCTTGTCATGCAGCAGGGGCACCGCTCTGTTTTCTGTTATCTCCTCCGCCCCCTCTTCCTCCTCCTGTCTTAGCTGCTGCTCCTCCATGATGAGCTGTCTCCTTCCACGGCCTCACTGTCCTCAAGGTTCACACCTCTCTGGAGGCCACCAGACTGACGGAGACCCTTGCAGGAGGGTATTGGAGGCTGCCACCCGACCGTTCCAGGCACTGGAATCGCTTCTTCAGAAACTCAACAGCCTGCTCAATGGTTGGCCTGCTGAGAAGGTAGCATTGGTTGTTTTTACCTCTGGTGCTCCCGTAGAGGGGCCAATAGCCGTCTCTTCAAAGGATTTCTCTTGTCCCCTTGGATCCATCCATGCACTTTCGGGGATGGAGTGAAGTACCAAAGCAGCCTGGACTGCTAGAGGATAAAGGAGTCACAACAGCTGCCAGGAAAGCGAGCGCACACATAGAGGAAGCTCTTGTTGTGGTTGCAGACCAGTTGGACATTGAGGCAGTGGAAGCCCTTCCTGTTGATGGATCTCGCTGGTCAGTCCTGAGTGCCTTGATGGTCAGATGGGCATAAGCGATGATGCGTTGCACCTGGGGGAATCCAGCAATGGAAGCTGAACCTTCTGTGCCTGCGCAGGCCCATCTGTGTCAAAGTAGGTATCCCTTGTCCTCCTGAAAATGGTATCTGTGACCTCCCTGATGGCATGATGAGCTGCTGACAGTGAGATGCCATCTGGGTCCACAGCTGACCCTGAAATGACCTGGTTGCACAGAAATTCAGGGCGATGTAGACCTTGACGGCTGCAGGTAAGGGACCGTCATTGATGCTGTGAAGCGTCAGATCATTGTGGATCAGAGCACACAGGACTGAGCCCATCTACCTGGATAGGCGCAGCCTCCTACGGCACTGACACTCTGTCATTTACAGGTAGCTGACTCCTGGGGGGTACTCCCAATGTCTAGGGAAGCAGCTTCCTC
Organism: Heterodontus francisci; assembly: GCF_036365525.1. Taxonomy (NCBI): domain Eukaryota; kingdom Metazoa; phylum Chordata; class Chondrichthyes; order Heterodontiformes; family Heterodontidae; genus Heterodontus; species Heterodontus francisci. The sequence continues at coordinate 27,924,389 of NC_090393.1, read as the reverse complement.
CCCTTGCAGTCTCCGATTGTGCTCCTCTGGCCACCTGCTGCCTAGGAGATTGCACCTGCCGCAGCTCATCCTGGCAGCTCTGTCCAATCTCAGGGTGGTCTGTTCCCATCGGAACTCCTTTAGTTGGGCCTTATACATTCACCAGGCCTTCCCCTACCAATGCCAGCTGCCGCTTCACTTCCCTCTCTGGTTTCCTGCCACTCTCCAGTGAGAAATGAACTCTTCCAGCTACAGCAGTAGCTACTCTGAGGCATATCTGAAGTAGCTGAGCTCTATTTGCTGCCTCTGCTTTATTTCATTCAGCCCTCCCCATAGCCCTAATGGCCTCCACACTGTTCATGTCTTCACAACCCTGTCGTATTCCCCCCCATGGTGTCTTCCCCATTCCCAGCCATTGAAAATTGTGCACTGCTACTGATATACCTGTTAATGAACTCAACAGGCATTTAATTGGAGGTGTGCACCCAACCCATTCCCTCCTTCACGGTGGCACTTCGAAAATAGCATCACGTTCTGGAGACAGCAGAAGGCAGTGCCGATCTCTAAGAACTCTATATTCAAATCACTCTCGCAGCCATTCCCATCCCCACCCCTACCCCCAGCAGCCTTTGAAAATCCAGCCCTTGATCTCTCTGCACAAGGACTTTGCTTTTCAGATCAATGAACCTCTTGGCTGTAAGACACACTGTTAATTGCCTTTGAGCAATTGAACTTATTTTCTTTTTGCTCCTTAATATTTTCTTAATTTCATGGGTCTTCAAAATGGAGATTATTGTTCTGGGAAACAAAATATCTTCAATCTGTTTGAATGTAGTTTAAATGGAACACTTAAATGGAACACAGGGTGAAGATCAAATTGACAGTTAGATTCCATGCTCCCAGAAAGAGAAGGGAAACATCAGACAGTGTTGCTCTCCTGATAACTATTTAGTAAGTCCAGTTGGATCTGCATGCAGGAGTTTGTGTATTTACGATAGTTATTGTGTATGATAAATAACCAATTAGGTGAGGAATCAACAGTTGAGGAACTGTAACCCCAGCACGAGTTTGGCAACTCTGGGAAGAGAGAAGAGAATACTGCTTCCCCTCAGAGAACACTGCAAAGTTAGGTGTAGCACACATCAGATGAAGGTCGAACTTTGCTCTACCATTCATCAACAATCTGCCATAATTACAACCTCAAAAGAGTATCCCCTATCCCATCAATGTGACAGTTCCATTTTCCATAGCAGTTGCTCTTTTGAATGAGTGTTCCAAATTATGGCCTGTGACGTCACACACTAGGAAGTGGATTGCAAGTTACCAGCCACTTCCCTTAAGATACTTACTGCAGGCAAAGAGGGGAAAGTTTAATTCTTTCAATCAGGATCCTTAAGTGAAAGCATGAGCATTCATGATTCATTGTGCTGCCCAATGTCTTAGTATTACTTGTCTCTGCTTGATTTTTTTTTTGAGAGTCAAGGCCCATAGTGCAGGACACCAACAAGGGTGAAAAGAGGAAGAATGATGAGGTAAATCATGAACTATTGATTAGGTGATACCAAGTTTCTGTTTTAATAGCTTGTAGATTGCAAGAAGAAGTAGAGACTGAGGGAAGTAAAGAGTTCCAGAGATCCTGGGAAAGGCTCAATAAGTAGGATACTGAATTTTGAATTCATATTAAGGATGAAGGAAGAGAGAGTATACTGGATGATGTATCAGCAGTTTAGGAGAATGAGAGAGTAAAGTTCAGAGCAACGCTGTAGTACTGATAAAATAGGTACACAAGAAAATTGTGACAAAGGAAGATTGGCTGGCAGCAAAAGATGAGAGAAGGATTGTCTTGATGACGGACATTTCATTATATTCTGCACAGGAGTTTGAGAGAAGTGTTGGAAGAGTCAGATTTGCCAACTTGCCCATTCCAGTTTCTTGTACTTTGCTAAGAGTGCTCTTTCATCATAATAAAAGTAAAATACTGCAGATGCTGGAAATCTGAAATAAAATCAAGAAATGCTGGAAATATTTAGCTGGTCTGGCAGCATCTGTGGAGAGAGAAGCAGAGTTAATGTTTCAGGTCAGTGACCCTTCATCAGAACTGACAAATACTCTATGCTATCTCTTCATTTCTGCTTAAAAGGCATATTGTTGAGAAATACAAAGTGCTGTATTGTCACTTTGTTAGCCTTCTGTATGGTTTTCTTTCTGCTAAACTGAAAAATACCTCATTCTTTGCTTGTTATTTTGGTTGCTGACATTCATCTTTCTATCACAAGAGAGGCAACAGAAAAGTCCTGTTATAAACTTTCCTTGAAACGTGCCCAATATTTGAATAGAGAATAATATTCAGTTCATTGGATATTTGAGGTCCATTAATAAAAAAGTTAAGTTGTGTGAACAGGTGATGGAGGTGATTTTACTAAATATCCCTGTACAACTCATCACAGTATTTAGTGGAAAATATTCAAATCAAAAACAGCCTCATACTTTTATTTCCTAGATTGCCCTGCATCTGTTCAGCAGAAGGATATGGGAGTACTTTTTTTTAAATCTATCATGCCTTCATGCTCTTCCATGTGAAAAAAGATGAATACAAAAACTATACACAATAAATTAGATACACATGCAATAGAGAGTTAGATGCCAGCTGTAATATCTTGCTTATGTAGTGAACATCTTTTTCATTAAATCAGTAAGCATAAATACATCACAGATTCTTCCCACTGTTGATAGAGATTGTGCCTCATACTGGAGAATAGAAGATCAACCAAACAATAATGATAAATGCATTGATCCCACATGAAGTCAAGAAGGTTTTACTGAAACTTTGAAACAATGTTCATATGACTGATCCTTTTTAATACAATACATTGTATTTTATAAAGTGCTTGTGAACTATTTACACGCAAGTAATTTTTACTTGCTTTGTTTTTTTTAATTAAGGTGATTGTTGTTGACAAAGGAAGGATAGTAGAATGTGGTACCCATAAGAACCTTTTAGAGAAAGGAGGAATCTACAAGAAATTAGTTCTCCACCAACTGACTGTCGGCTCAATAGAGTTTGGAGGTGATGATTTCCAGGGAGATGGCTCTTTGAATGGTACACAGACAGAAGATACCACAAACTCAGAGAAAGAATATTGGAGCAATGCAGGTATTGATGTGGGAGACCAATGAAATGGTTAAACTGTAGTGGACATACTGGGAAGCTTTGAATATGCCTTGTGTTGATGAATAAAAAGCAAATGGAATTGATGAGACGAGCACTATTTGTAACTGTAAACTTGCCTTTGAACATTTGTACCTCATTTGATTGCAAAATTACATGCATGCAGTTATTTATTTCTATCTTAAAACTAAAACATGGAAGCTTATCGTAAAATCTTTTAACTGTTAGATGTCTGAGCTAAGTGCATTCACATTAATGTATGCTCCTCCAGTGAAAAGTATTTCTGTGTCATATTTAATGCTCTTGTGTCAGCCACCTCATGCAATGTGCACCAGAATAGCATAAGAAACTTTACATTACTCCTAAGTGGAATTCTAATTTGCGCCAAATGGCTGATTGTAAATCGCTTCCTTGTTTGCTTTCTATTAAAATGCATGTATTGTAGTGCTAATTTAGGGATATTATGAATGAGAACTGAAACTAGGCCATGATCGCTACATTTGTTATCATTATCTCGATGTAATCTGGACAGGAACAAGGTAAAAGAGTGCTGCAAGCAGTTGTGCCATTGCGGTGATGCTCACCATTGGCTCCATTAAACTTGCAGGCAGTGCCCATAAGTTGCTGATAATTGCATTTTGTTTAGTAGGAAACTAGTCTTTTGTAAAATTTAAGAATTGGGGTAACCCTCCTAAAGAAATGTTGAAAACATCCAGTTTTTGTTTTGGTCTTTTTTTGCCAATTCTCTCCCTCCTCCTCCTCCTCCATTGAATCCTACCTGTCCACAGGCACTAGCCACCATCTGGTAGTTCAGATGCATGAGTTTTTACAGTGAGTGTCAGCAATCTACCCAACCATGAAAGGCATCACAGGTAAACTGATCCTGTCCACAATTCTAGGACAGATCACTGGATAGTGATAAACAGCAGAAGACCAACCGCTGCAAACAATTGTGCCAAACCTGAGGTCAATTGTAGCACTGCCATCACTCGCAGCAGAGATCAGCCAAATCTGTACATAACCAGGAACCAATCCACAAGCGACCTGAATCTGCACAACTCAGCTACTCAATCGAAAGGTTCACTGAACTACCTCTCATTTTCATTATAGTTTAGCTGTGTTTTTGTGTTACTGTTAGTCTTCCTAATGAAAAGCTGTTTGCGCGAATTAAAGAATTGGGTCAACTATTTAGAAAAGTAGATGAAAACTTAGCTTTTTTTATTTAATTAAATTACCTCTTTTAATTTAGTAGTAGATGTTGGAAAAATAAACCACAGCAATAATTTGCAATGAGTACGTGACATCTAAATGAGCTTTCATATTTATTTATATAATCTATCGGCACTGAATTGTCTTAAACAAGTTGCACTCCTTTGTGTTGAATCTTCCTCCTGATTGTATAGCAAAATTTGCCTGTTTCCATAGCTTTCTTAGCAAGAGTCATATAAATGGGAACAAATCTCACATCATGATAGGTGTCTGACATTGTCTTAATTTATATTTAAATCAAGAGAATTTTTTAAAAGTTAAATGGTGACCATTGCGTGTGATTATATAATGTACACTTTATATATCAAAATGCACAATTGTACTTGTTAATTCTATGTTGGTATGGTGCTAGTTTTAAATTTTAGTATTTGCAATTGGTAAACAAGTAACCATAGATCTGTAATAGTGAAACACGTACTGCATGTTCCAAATTTTCACTAATTATATAAAATGGCTGCAAAGTTATTTGAAAGTTTATAAGTTGTTGAATTTAATGGCAATAGAATTAAAAAGTTGTTTATCTCAAAATTAATACTATTCTTTCTGTTAACTATAAATAAAAAATTAATCTGACTTCTACATTTGAGGGAAATCGTTTAAATTTGTATTAAGACTCGTAAAGAAATGTGATACTGAAATAGTGTCTATTTTGAAGAAAGCAGTTATATACTAATTGTGTAAATGCGTCAGAAGATTGCATTTTTTTTTGTTTTATTACCTTGAGTGTGTTCTTGGCGTACATATTTAAAATGCACCTTATTTTAATCCTGTTTAGTGTTTTCACACCCATCCTCGCAATAGTGTAACTCTGATATCACCATCATAATCTCACAATATTTTGCTGCTTTTGCCTAGTCCTGATCTGCAGCTCTTATAACATCTTATAACAACCTTGTAACATCTACCTGCAAAAAGCTGAGCATCTCCCCTAAAAATGAAGGGAGGCCAATTGAAAGAAAGCTCATTGCCCTGGGAGGTACAGCTGGTAGTTTCTTTTATTTATATATATAACAAAATTTAAGTGTGCTAAATTTCTACTTTTTAACAGCAGTATTTTATGGATATACACTTAAGCTAAAAGAATGTATCTGGGGGTATCCAATTGTTACCTGCCTCTATGTGGGTTCCCTATTCATTGTCTTATACCTCCCCTCCCCATGTCGGGTAGTAGGAACTGGATGCATGTAATATTCAGGACATTTTGGATATTCCTCACCTCCCTAAATTCTCAGCCACTGCTTAAGTAAATACCTGCTTGGTGCAGTTGTCCGGGTCTATGGGAAAGGGGAGAGAGAAACTACAGGTATTTCTTATTCAATTAGGAAAATATACATTTTACTTGCAAGCAAATCCATTCTTGTGCATATCACAGTAAAATTTCTGCTTAAAAATCTTTGCATTGAGCAGTAGCATATTATTGGGTTTATTTCATAGGCAAGAGTGAGCTCTTATTTCAAGCAGTAATCCATTTACACTTGTAAAATAAATCTGGTAATACATTAATAACTAACCTTTATTTTCTAAGTTGCATTCCTCTGAACATTGTTTCTCTGTCAGAATATGCAGATTTTTCATTTTATTTATTCCTATGGTCCCCAATATACACAATGTTACACCTATTACTCATCAATAATGGCTGTTTCACTTGTGTGGTAACTTCGATGGATTACTGGTAATTGTTCACGAACCAGGAAATCGAGTACCTTGTGCATGAATTTTACAGCAGAGATAGACGCATAATTTTTTTAAATTTTGTGCTTGTACACAGGGACTCTTGTATGTACTAACTTAAATCAAAATCAACTCCAGACTGTATACAGCACTGTACATCATCCCTGATCATCAGTTCTTCAATATGTCTATATTCAGAAAAAACTGAATATTTAATTTGTGCAATATCTTATAAGCCCTATTTCTATCTTCTGAGTTTGTATTTTTAAGTTATTTTTCAGATGTAAGCTACTGTGACTGTCATTAATGTTTGTGCACTTAAAATGTTAACTGTACTCTGTTACAAAATAAATATCACTTTCAAATATGCCACTTCTGTGGTGATTATATGCAATAAATCACTAGTTAACTGTGGATGAGAAAGGCCTTTCACCCTATTTTAGCTCATCCGTGACAAATACTCAACAGTGTCTCCCATCACCGTTCAACCACAGTCCCTGATTATCCCATACCACCACCTAGATCTGTGGAATAGCAGTAACCATTTGCCATTACCACGGATGTCGATTACAAAGATTCTGTTTATACCGTAACGGCACTGGGGATTTAAGCAGTAAATAGAGGGTCAAGAATGAAGATTAATTCAGTGCTTTCAGTGCAGCTAAATTTCTTTTGTGCCATGCTGCATCGACACCAACATGCTTGCCATATGCAGTGAGGAGTGTATTAAATAATTCCCCTGGGCTTTTGCCTCTATTTTCCTATTTAGAAACCTATTGCATGACTTGATCTTTATGTATGAAGAGAAGCTTCCTAATATTCCCAAATTTGTTATCTGCTGCTTTGAACTTGTCCTATTGTCATGGTTTAAATTTGTAATACCCTTGTGCCAAAATCTGTGAAATCTACTTCAGTGTATATCAACTGTACAGTGTGCTTGATGTAGAAGGTGCCATGGTGTACAGGTAGATTGACAATAGTTTTTGCCATACCTGATACTAACTAGTATTTCTGGGCTGGTCTGTGTATAATCAGAACTTTATAGAAATCTTAATTTTTATTAGTTTAAAGGGTAAAAGCAATAGTTGTGCTATATCCAAAGTAATTGTCAGGCTTGGCTCAGTGGTAGCACATCACCTCTAGATCAGAAAGTTGTGGGTTCAAGCCCTCCTGAGACACTTGAGCACTTAATCAAGGTCTACACTTAAGTGCAGCATTATTGAGGTCCTATCTTTCAGATGAAAGCTTAAACTAAAGCGCTACTTGTCTTTTCATCATGATCCTGAGGTACGATTCGAAGAGCTGGGGTGTGCCTTTAGTGTCCTGACCAGCATTTATCCTTCAACCAACAGCAGTAAAAGCAGATTATCTGAGCATTCATCTAACTCCTATTTATGAAACCTTGCTGTATGCAAATTGGTTGCTATATTTTGCTTGCATTACAACTATGACTACATTGACTCTAAAGTTCCTGACACATTTGAAGTTTTTAATGTTTTTGTTGAGTGCATATAGGAAAACCATTCATTCTTCCAGTGCTGTTCTCCCATTCTTTGAACAACTACCACAATTTGGAATACAATCTTATTACAATCTTGTTTATTCATTAATTTGATACATTTTTATCCATATATAAAGAGAAAAATGTGGAATGCCTGAATTAGGCAGGAATGCATGGAGTCTAAAACTAATGAAATATCACCAATAAAACACTGAATTTCTATTTCTACAGACCTTTGGTCACGTTTGTATATGTAGCAATATTCACTGGCAGATTGCTAATGTTATACATCTGGCTTGATAATGCACACATTTGATAGTGTAACAAATATGGGTTTAAAACATGAAATAGTACTCATTATTTAGACCATCCTCGTCGGCTAAACAAGTTGTTTGCAAAAGAACAAAGATGACATCTGACTCTAATGAAGGTTGAGATCCACACTTCTGCCCAGAGAGCAGGAATATGAAAATTAAATACATTCTTGGCAAAATACCTTCTGATTTACCAAAAGGTATTTTTGCATACTGTTGTAAAACTGATTCTGTTTTGAGGAAGTATTCAATTGTAGAAAATTAATAACGTTATTGAATTATATTTGCTAAATCCATGGACCAGTTGAATTGTTTTGAGTACCTGAATCAGTTTATTGTTAGCTATTAATACACCAACACAGTGATTGTTTCAACATTGTGATTGGTTATGAGGTTTTTTTTATTACAATGGATGTCTTTCACAAAATTTGCCTGTTATAAATTTTTCCTGAGTAATAAGATACAACATAATAAAATCCAGGCAGAGCCATATCATTAACTAAAACTTAACTATTCCAATCTTTGAATAACTAACAAGTCCAAGACATTCCCTTTGGGATCAGATCTGCTTGCAGGTTTTCCTGCAACTACAACCAAGTAAACATTATTTAACAATCTTTTAGTTTGATTAATTCATTATTGGTGCACATTTGTAGAAAGTAAAGTTAAGGTATTTTTACATTCTGCGCAATAGACAAGTCTGCAAAAATGTTTTCTTCTTCAGTTGGTGTAGTTTTTCAGACAACCAGGCATTTTAGCAACACAGTTTCTCACTGTTATTGGAAAACTTCACATGAAAGTTTAACAAGAAAATAGCAAATATTCTTTAGATGTGAATACAATAGAAACTCTAATTAATAGATCTATTTTTTTCCTCTGGAAACATTCATATACCATGTTACGTAATAGTCAAATCAGCACTGATGCAGCTTCCAATTGTGTTGGAACGATTCCATTAAAACCATCTTTAATTAAATCTGTCAATTTATAGAATATAAATCATACTCCATTGATCTTCATTGTGTAGCCTGTATATACCAATGTAGTAAATGGAATGCTGTAGCTTTTTACTGGAATGATGTGGGGAAGTACTGTGATCAAGATAAATATTTGACAGTAGGTATTTACAGACAATATGGTTAGGTTACTGGAACCTGACAATTGCAGTTAGCTAATACATTAAACAAATGAAATGTGATCATATGGATCTTATGCACTTGATTACTAGCCAGCCCCAAATATGAGTCAAGTATTCCCTATTGCCAACATGATGTATCTCAGAATTCCTGCTCCAGGGAATGGTGCTGCTCATTCCTGCTCATGGTGTAACTATGGATTCAGCGGAGACACCAAACAAAGTGGAGAGTGATAGTCCCTGGAGGATGGGGACTCTCTGCTTCACAATTAATATGGGCTTTCATGCCCTATTTACCCTGTTCACATTAGGCTGCCATTAGAAGTTTTTCACCTTCTGTTGACTCCACGATGACATGCAAGCTGTGATCCTCACCAACAGAGCCACCAGAGACCCTATCTCAATCAAGACCTGGGTCAAGCAAGGTTGTGTCATTGCACCAACCCTCTTCTCCATTTTCCTTGCTGAAGCAGCTGTTCTACTCAGAACTTGGTCGTGACAGGAGACTCCCAGGAGGACAACAGAAATGCTTTAGAGATATCCTCAAAGAACCTCCAAACTACTTATCAACCTGACCCTTCAACTACCACCTGCTCCTCGTGGCAGAGTCTGCAGATCACACATTGGACAACTCCGAACCCATCAGACTGGAGCGGAAGCAAGTCATCCTCGATCCCTAGGCTCTGCGTAAGAAGACAGTCCAAGATTAACATTGGTGCAACGAGGTTTTAGCTTTTCAATGATAAGCTTAGTGCATTCGCACTCCACTTCATTTGTTGAATCTCTCTACGTCCAAAAGCAAGATGGAGAAGCACCATTTCACAGATTTTTTAAAAATTCTTTAATGGGATGTGGGTGTCGCTGGCAAGGCGAAGGTGGTGGTGAGCTGCTGCCTTGAACCGCTGCAGTGCATCTGGTGTGGGTACACCCACAGTGCTGTTAGGAAGGAAATCGTGGAATTTTGACCCAGTGACAGTGAAGGGACGGCAAATATAGATCCAAGTTGGGATGGTGTGTGACTTGGAGGGGAATTTGCAGGTGGTGGTGTTCCCATGCATCTGATGCTCTTGTCCTTTGAGGTGGCAGAGGTCGTGGGTTTAGAAGGTGTTGTTGAATGAGGCTTGATGAGTTGCTGCAGTGCATCCTGTATATGGTACACACTGTTGCTACTTTTTTTTTTGGCCTTTATACGCCAGGCCCCTTTTATATATTTTATGTCGAGGGGGCCTTTATTCCTCAGGCCCCCTTTATATACATTTTTAAATAATTTTATTAAAAACGTAAATAAAACAAACTCAAATTAAAATGCCATTATCTGCGTCAATTATGCACTCCAGTCCCTGCGGTGCCCACCAGTTGTGGAAGGCCTCACACTGCTGCTATTGTGTGTCGGTGGTGGATGGAGTGAATATTGAAGTTGATGGATGGGGTGCCAATCAAGATTTTCAGTTTCTGAACTCTTAATATAAACTGATCATGTATGTTATGTTGACCAGAGTCGGTTTCTTATTGGCCACAGGCGAGTAATTTCAAAGACACCACTTTAAGAAAAAGGATACCCTGGCAAGTTTTAAAAATGCACCCCCAGGATTCCAATATTTGCCAATAGAGTTATACAGCACAGAAACAGGCCCTTCGGCCCATTGTGTCTGTGCTAGCCATCAAGCACCTAACTATTCTAATCCCATTTTCCAGCACTTGGCCCGTAGCTTTGTGTGCTATGGCATTTCAAGTGCTCATCTAAATACTTCTTAAATGTTGTGAGGGTTCCTGCCTCAACCACCCCTTCAGGCAGTGCATTCTAGATTCCAACCACCCTCTGCGTGAAAGAATTTTTCCTCAACTCCCCTCTAAATCTCCTGTCCCTTACCTTAAATCTATGACCCCTGCTTATTAACCCCTCCGCTAAGGGAAAAAGCTTATTCCTATCTAATCTATCAATGCCCCTCATAATTTTGTATACCTTAATCATATCTCCCCTCAGCCTTCTCTGCTCGAAGGAAAACCGAAATGCTCCAGCCCAGGTACCATCCTGGTGTATCTCCTCTGCACCCTCTCCAGTGCAATCATATCCTTCCTATATTAAAAGCAAAATACTGCGGATGCTGGAAATCTGAAACAAAAACAAGAAATGCTGGATTCACTCAGCAGGTCTGGCAGCATCTGTGGAAAGAGAAGCAGAGTTAACGTTTCGGGTCAGTGACATGTAATTGGAAATGCTGGAATCGGAACCGAAGAAGGGTCACTGACCCGAAACGTTAACTCTGCTTCTCTTTCCACAGATGCTGCCAGACCTGCTGAGTGAATCCAGCATTTCTTGTTTTTGTTTCATATCCTTCCTATAGTGTGGTGCCTAGAACTGTACACAGTAATCCAGCTGTGGTCTAACTAGCGTTTTATACATTGGGGTGGGATTGGACAGCAAGAAATCCTGGAGTACCCACGGTGCCAGAGAGCACTGAACTAAGCAGTGTACGGCATAGTCAAAAGCAAAATGCTGCCAGAAATCTGAAATGTAAAACAGAAAATGCTGGAAATACTGAGCGGGTCAGACAGCATCTGTGGAGAGAGAAGCAGACTTAACGTTTCAAGGGGCTGACCTTGCGTTGGAATAGCCACTGACTACACTCAATCTGAAACTCTGTAACTTGATAAAGACTTTCTTCCTTTACTAAATAGTGCCCTCTAGCTGCCCCTTTGCTAAAATACCGCCTGCTTTAATGTTGTGGGACTTCAAAAGTATTTGAAAGTCTGGCACGATTTTTAGATAATTTGGCTGTTTTGTGCCAAGTATCGAGGTGTTTCGACATTCGTTTCATAACATGCTGCGCCGGAAAGGTGTTTGTGCGTGAAATATATTTATATTTGCAAAGCAGAAGCGTGACAGTGGCTTGTCCCTGCAAAGCATTTTCAGGCGATCCACGTTTTTCTGGATGAATAGGAGGGCGGGATATGCCGGGGAGTGCAAGATCTTTTCAAGGACCTGATTGCGCCGCGTCGTTAATCCATTGGAAAGAATAACCCCGTCTGATTCCTCCCTGCCAGCAATCCATCAGCGAGACGTCAATAGATTCCTCCAGGGAAACTACAAAACACACGCTGCCCTGACAAAAAAAAGAGTGGAGGCAGCAGGGTACAGCACTCAGTCTTCACACACTGAGCCAAGGAGTCCCATAAAACCCCCTTGCAGGTTTCATCCTCAATGACAGAGTCAAACGCCAGGCGGTAATGACCAGGCAGCCTTAACCTTCGGATATTTGCAGCATTTGGCTGATTGTCCAATCTGAGAACCGTGGGGAGCTGAAATTGCTGCAACGCACGGGAGCTGTGAAGAGAATCCACTATCGTACAAACGTTGGGAGGCGGACTGAGCGGTACTTTTAAGAAGTGCAGGTATATTCCAGCATCATCAACGAAAGTGTACGGGGAATGGCCGGGAGTGTGCATGTTAGCACTTTCAGGAATTTCCAGCCGTGCACAGCATCGTGGAGAGGCTTCCAAGTAACTTTCTTTCTGCTGTATTTAATCCCTCTGGTGTGCACGTCGTGGGGAACTGGATTTCAGTACAAGTACCCATCGGGATTGCAAAGCAACAAGGATCATCTTGGAGTTGTCAGCAATGGGTTTCTCACACGCAGGTAACTCCGCTTCACTCCTTTCGTAACAATAAAAAAAAAAGTAACCTTTATTTAGGAGAGTGAAAAGACAAGTCCTGATACGGTACAAAAGGCTGATTGTGAATTACTGCAGACGGGTCCTGGGTCAATGCTTGTGGTTAGTTGTGTCCGGATGTGGGTAACACAAACAGCTCACTGCGGGAAAAGGTTAATCCAGAGTGCAGCAATTGTGCGGCCAGAACGCTGGATCAACACTTATTAATTCCCCTGATTTAGACATTAAATTCCCCACTCAGTAAACAGTCCAGCCATCCAGGTGGTTGACTGTGTAACCCTTTAATCGCGTTACAAGTGTTACATAAGATTTTTCTTTTATTACAGAAGACGAAGGCGTTTGTTCTAATTTAAAACTCATTTACTACAATAGCTGCCCTGAACACGTGTTTTAATTGACAAAACTTTTTTTTAAGCTGTAATATTTAATCTCCTATTAGAATTCTTGATAAAGTTTCATGAGTTCAGATAGGACAGGCTTTTGTTTTCGCTTGGCACAAGGAGTTGTTTGAAATGGATATTTCGAGTCTGTCAATGGATTTAGTGGCTTTCTTACAATGAACCTCACGAGTAGCCAAAACGTGTGTAAGCAGAGTGGCGTGGGCAACCAACACTTCAATCTTCTGAATAATATGTGAAACCAGGGGAATCAAAGTGCCTCCGTACTCGGGATGGTTGTATGGATTCAGATTATTGCATGGTTTATGGTATTGCCATAAATTGCAAATATGATGGAAGGTGGGTCTTTTGTAATATTGGATTTGTCTCACATCTATTCAGATTTAAGCTGACTTTTTTGTTCTACGTAAAAAAAAAAGTTAGCAAACGTCCCAACTACTGCCTTGTGACAGTTGACAAGATGGGGAATCGTCCTTGTCGGGTAAAACGACAATGATTGGCATTCGTACACAAAGCCTTAGTACAAAAGCAGCATCTAATGTTTAGAGCAGCGCTCCCGGAATAGCCGAGCAATCCCTTGTGGTTTCAAAGTTTGACACGGGCTGTGCTAATCGCCCTTCAAGCAACCCAAGACGCTTCTTCCTGTGAATATTCAGGACGCCGCCTCCTCCTCCTCCGCTCAAACAAATCTCCAAAGAACAAAACAAATGCTCAGCCCAGTACCAGGCTCATCCCGCATTCACCATCACTCACTGGTGCTATTGAGAGGGATGTTCCGGAACCCTCCAAGACTGGGTCAAGAAAGCTAACAATAAACTAACATTGCGTTCCAGGGCTCAAAGCTTCACTAGATCCTGCGTTAAGGATTAAATCCTCTCTCTGTGCCGTACTTTTTTTTGGTAAATTCGAAATTATCCAGCCGACAATGTCTGTACTTGCGTGGTGCAATGTTATAGGTTGGCTTTTGTATATTAAGATTCACAAAAACTTTAATAGCCAATTAGTCAAAACTGCAGTCTGTATTCAAAGGTATGAAACTTCCATTAGTTTCTTCGGTCTTACAACCGAACTTGACTGGTACCCCTCCCTAAAAACTGGGTGGGGTTGAACGGAGAAAGGCCAAATAATGAGCCTGCTTCAAAGTAGGTCTGCAACTTCAATGGTGGGATTACAGTGGTGCGCGTTTGTATTTGTCCTGACAAGTTATCTGGCACACTTTCCGACCGCTGAGAACAGCGGGAGCGGGCTGGACTTCATCTTAAATAAGTCAAGACCATGGTGCGGTCAGTTTAAAATAAATTCCTCATCAGTCATGTCAGGCTCGTTCTATTCGGGTTTCTGACATCTCCTTCCAGCGGTAATTGGAAGTGAATGTATCTCCTCTGAGCGGGAGCTAATGAAATCTCTGTGGTCTTTACAGATGGGCCTTTTCACGCTGTTGTTGCGTGAAATTCAGCCGCAAGGAACCACTTAATCAAATAGTTGTAAATCCAGTCCCAGTCTAATGACCTTATAATTTATACTTTCAAAAGTTAAACTCCTTTTAATGATTAAAGTAGAAGATGCAATGCCTATTATTGGAGAATACTATAATACTGCTTACAGTAGGCACTTGGTTTTATTGACATCACATCATTGCCTGTGGCAACTGTTGAATAGATTTCCGGACCATGCGTACTAATAACAGGTCCCAGTCCCAACCACCCACAAACTACCACTCTCAACCCTCAGTGTCATTCTTCTGTTATGTAAACATTAACACTACTTCAGCTGGCCTGACACTGTCCAGAAATTCGAGCCAGGCACGGGCATCACAGCTTTGCCATTAAGTTTCATTTCAGATTCTCACTGACCCAGCGCCAGGTGCCTCTGTGTTTGAGACTCTTAACTGGAGGCTGCATTTGATTGAATTATTTATGAATGGGATAATACGTTTAGAGGCTGTTAGCAGCAGCCATGCTCTGCGAATGTTCATTCCAAGTTTGGTGTTCAAAGGTAGTTTGGTGAAACGCTTTTCAAAACCAAAGGGGATTTAATGAAGGAGAATACAAATAAATGTTGAGCGCGGAGTAACTAAAAGTCTCATTCCCAAAGCCAGCCCGAGAGGACACTTTGAACTCGACACCAAGAAACATGATTGGAGTTTACTCATTTTGGGCGTTGAATTTGTTTCGTCGCGGTTTGCGAATCAATCAAAAGTGAACGGGAGGATGGACTTTAAAGTTTCCTTAAAGTGACGTGTTTGTATTACATGTACTAATGTTACTGGTGGTATCGTCGGTCTCTGAGTCAAAGCATGAATTTGTGATGGGGTGACTTACTAGAGCAGCATTTACATAAAATATTATACAATGAGCCTTTAACTACTGTCAGTCTTTTCATTGATCTCCTCTGGACGATGCTTTTTTTCTAAAAAGGATAAAGTGAAACTATTAACAGGAAATTTGCATAACATCTGTAAATTTATATTTTACTTTCCTTTAATGGGACAATACTAAAATACAGCTGCAAATCTAATAGAAGAGAAGTGGAAATAAATCACCCAATGGCACCGACTGCATAGCCTGAGTAATTGGGACATTAGTGTTGGTTTTCTGAAAATCATGACTCCCAACTTCTGTACATATCGTGGATATTTATGTGTTAAAGCCATTGGTCTTAATCGATTTCTCTTTTTTAAGCTTAAAGTGGTTACAATGCCATTTTTGTCACACTTCGCATTCCGTCTGTGCCCTGGGACATTTGAGGCAAGTTTTTTTTTAAATTTCATGGGATGTGGGCGTTGCTGGTGTAGTCTATCCCCATTACTGGTCCGGAGGTTTACTTTGGGTATCAACGACTCAAGACTACCAAATTATTGTTCACACATAGCACATTTATTCAGCATTTCAAAATCTTATCACCGATCGAGATTAGACTCACACATCTAGTTTAGTTTAGTTTAGAGATACAGCACTGAAACAGGCCCCTTGGCCCACCGAGTCTGTGCCAACCATCAACCACCCATTTATACTAATCCTACACTAATCCCATATTCCTACCACATCCCCACCTGTCCCTATATTCCCCTACCACCTACCTATACTAGGGGCAATTTATAATGGCCAATTTACCTATCAACCAGCAAGTCTTTGGCATGTGGGAGGAAACCGGAGCACCCGGAAGAAACCCACGCAGACACAGGGAGAACTTGCAAACTCCACATAGGCAGTACCCAGAATTGAACCCGGGTCGCTGGAGCTGTGAGGCTGCGGTGCTAACCACTGCGCCACTGTGCCGTCCATGTAAGCTAGGTTACTTAGGTTCATCTGAGAGTCGGAACGGAGCAGGTGATCAGTTCTCCCCTTCCAATTCTCCAAGTAGTTGATCAGACTACTTAGTCCTGAGCTAGCTAGCCAGTACATCGGAGCACGCTTTTTTATACCCTGTTTTGTGCATGCTGCCTGCTTGATCAGCTCGGGATGGGCCCAACCTGACTACCCGATGTACAGTGATTGGTTGGTCAGCTGTTGCTAACGCCATGGGTGCGCTACATCAGCCACAGTCGGTCAACCTTTCACCGGTTTTGACATCTTTTTTTGGTAGCCTCACCCCTCAAGTTTCGACCACATTGCATAGCTCGTTCTCTGTTCTCCAGCCCTTGTCTGATAACAAGGCATTACTTCACTCCTCTGACCCCCAGTCTCCAAGCAACCAGCCCACATGATGTGTCCGTTACGAATTTAGCAATATGTTTAGACATGCCTCAATGACCACCTTGCAGGTTTCACCACATTCACTTCCCCTTTAACAGTTCAGTTACACCACACAGCTGTCTCAGCACATATTTCTACGTCCTTGCTGTGGACTTGTTTACCACTTTTAGCTGCACACATTACTTTCCCCACATGCCAGGTTACATACAGTTCACGGGTTGGATGGTGGTCGCTTACACTGGCAAGACCCAGTATTTGTTGCCCATCCCTGATTGCTCTTGACAACTGAATGGCTTGCAAGGCCATTTCAGAAGTCAATTAAGAGTCAACCAGAGTTTTTCAGCAGTTGACGTTGGCAGGTGAAGGGTAGGTAATGCGATTTAAAAACTAGTGCACAGGGGCAAATGGAGATTAACTTGGGTTTGCATTTGGAAATGTCAGTGTAGCCATGTCACACCATCAACTTGACACATTACTGATACCAGTGCGGTATTATTTTGGATGTGCTTAGCAGCTTTGTGTATATTTGTGTGATGTCAGCTCATCAAAAAAAAAGTGTTCTGGAGTTATAAATAAATATATTTATTTATAAATTATGACAGCCTATTGCTTAAAGATTTAGCCAGAAAGATCAGAAGGTCCAAAAAGATCTTTCCTGGTCTATGTTGAGTTAGCTGACCTCAAACAGAACAGCAATTGGCAATTTAAATTACCTCAGTACCCTTGGGCTTGGAAAATGGGATATTCAACAAGGTTGAACCAGGCCTGTGTCCTTACTTGCACCGTCCTGTTCATCCATCACCCCGTGCCAACATTGGCTCCCGGTTAAACCAAACCTTGATTTTAAAATTATCATTTTATTTTCAAATCCCTCTGTGGCCTCACCCTCCCTATCTCTAATCTCATCCAGCCCCACTGCCACTCCCAGATGTTGGTGCTTCTTGACTTCAGGCCTCTCAAGCATCCCAATTTTAATTGACAGCTGTGGCTTCAGCTGCCTAAGCCTCCCTATACCTCTCTACCTCGCTTTCATCCTAAAGATACTCCTTAAAACCTACCTCTTTGGCCAAACATTTGGCCTTCTGCCTTAATATTTCCTTATATGGCTCAGTGTCAAATTTTGCTTTATAATGCTCCTGTAAAGTGACTTGGGCTGTTTTATTGCATTAAAAGCCACTATATAAACAAAAGTAGTTGTTGTTCTTCATCACCCTTATTACTACCAAGCAACCCCTGAAGTGCACCTTTTCATATGTTTGATTAGGACAGGACTGGTGATGCCCTCACAGTTAAATAGCTTCCTGATGCTGCCCTATTTCTCACATGAAGCAGGGCCACTTGGGTGGCAGGCTGTAATGCATTTGAGTCTTAGCAAGTCAGGAGAGGAGGGAGGAAATTCTTTACGGGCAGAATAAACCACCAAAGCACTGGCACTGGTCTCAAAGCCACATTTATTGTGCAATGATCTTCATTCCAAAAATAGGTAGCATAAAAAGAATTCATATAAAGAAAGAACTTGCATTGCAGGATGTCCCAAAACACTTCACAACCAAATAATTACTGTTAAAATATTGGCACAGTTGTTTTATAGGGAAATGTGGTAGCCAAATAGGATACTTTGTACTTTACATGCAAACTATGTTATTTTTCCAGTTTTGCTGTTACATGGGGTGGGGTGGGGTGGAGGGGGGACAGTCCAACATAATGTGAATAAAGCAACATTTAAGTAGTACACAATTGAGTTTTGTCTGGAAATTAGAGTACCCACATTCATCCTCAGGCTCCCAAGTCTGAGAGTTTGAGGAAATCAGAGCATTTGGTGTAAATGGCTTTCTTCCCAGGCCACACAAATCAAATTCATTATTGGCGCCAGTCTGCTAGCCCCAAGGAGGGTTGGACTCTTTCCAATAACAAGCATGTCCAAACTCCATTCACACTGTGTCAGCTCCTGCTGTTGTGCTAGTGCCTGGCACAATGTGAAGGAACTCTCACCTTTTTGGAGTGTTTAATAGGCAGCAAAACGGGGGTATTAATTCCAGAGGATGTTGCCACGCGTCAGCTTGCTCAGTTATTAACCTCTGGGTCAGAAGGTTGTGAATTTAAGCCCCGTTTCAGGATTTGAGCAACTCAATAAAAGTCTTGAAGAGTAGCAAGATATTTTGGTGCACTCAAACAACACCAACCAAAAATAGGCTAACTGATGGTTATTCTTTGGGATCCTGCTGTGTGTACAGTAATTGCAATCTAGTCACAGCACCGAAAAATGATTAATTCCATGTGTGGTGCTTTGGGAATTCCTTAAAGCTCTGCTGATAAGTTCATGTCTTTTTCCCCCCCATTTATTTAATGAGCATTTGGTTCTAGATTTAGACCAAATGGGCAAAAATTCTATTGCCAGTACAAGAGATACTATTAAAAGATAATAAATGGAGTAACTAAAAAGGCTGGCAGTTCCAAAAACAGAAAACGCTGGGACTGCTCAGCTTTAGGGTATGACTTTTCATCTGAGCAGCAATAAAAGATTGGTCAAGAGCATTCACACATTGCTCATTCGATGCTTTAGTTGCTCAAAACAGTAAGTTGATGAGCCATACAGATCATAAAGGTCTCATTTACAACTAGTGTTGAAGAAGCTGATCTCACACAGGTTGATGGTACAGGTGCTACCTTTGTTCCTTCACTATTGCAGAGTATGGAAACCAATCAATTAGAGTCCCACAGCTGACTGCCAACAGCAACTTCTACTAGAAGCACAGGTTCTGGTTCAATAGTGATGTTCTACACAGATAAGTCCACAGACTGCGATCATTCTCGAAGCTCACCTATAAAGAAGTTTAACTTGAACAAGATACTGGTGGATGGCTAATGAACAGAGAGCCATCCACCCCAACTTGAAGTAATTGGTCCAGATTTTGCAGTCAGCAATGAAGCAACAATGCTCACTGTTAACTTTGAAGAAAGCTGCCCACAACAATCTAGTGATCTTTGTGGCATGGATTTCCCCTTTCCCAACTTTAATTTGAATCTGCTGCCAATGACTGTACTGTCATCAAGCAGGGTAACCAGCCAATCGTATTGAACAATTCCCACAGATGGCAAGCCAGGAAGTAAAATGACTGACTATCCTTCACTTTTTATGAGTCTTACAAAGCACAATAAAGATTGGGACAAACATATTAGAAGCTGAAATATCCTTCATAAACATTTAAAAAAATAATTCTATGAAAAAACTACGGAATTTTTATCGTAATGGAAAAAATTGGCATTACACAAATATAATCATTTTTCAGGGCTGGAGAGGTTGTACAGCAGTAGCTATGACTTAACGTGCCGTTAAAAATCTAGTTACACCTCATTAACAAGGCATAACTTTTCTGGGTTTTTTAAATCAATGATGTTGCCTTGAAGGAGGAAGCTCTCGTCAGTTCAGTGATTTTTCTAACGATTGCAGTTTGTGGGGACTTCAACAACACACCCTATGGAGGAGCAGGGAATCACTGACCAGAACTTCCGGGTTTCTGAGTTTCACTACGCTGGTGAAAACATCAGCTATTGCTGCCAATTGCAACAGAGTAATGACAGCGAATGCTGACCGTTTGGCAGCAATTACAACTGGCAAAATCCAAATAAATACTTTTGAGGACAAAAGGAAGTAAAAAAAAATGTCCTGAACGAACCAGAACCCCAGAAAAAAGTCTCAATGTGCCAGTGTATTTTAAAACTTCAGTCTCGTAGTGATTCTTCAGGAGAATGTTAGCCCCACAAATGCCCCCATTTGTCAGACAGTTTTCTAAAGTTAAAGCTCTTGGACTTGAAGGCAAATTATTGGCCTAGTTAAGAAATTAGCTGAGTGGAAGGCGACGGAGTGCAGGGATAATGGGCAGGTACTCTAATTGATAGGATGTGATTAGTGGTGTCCTGCAAGGATCTGTGATGGGGCCTGAACTATTCACTGTATTTGTTAATGACTTAGATGATGGGATAGAAAGCCATATATTCAAATTTGCCAAGGGCACAAAGATAGGCGGCATTGTACACAGTGTAGATCAAAGTGCAAAATTACAAAAAAGTAGTGACAGATTAAGTGAATAGGCAAAACTATGACAAATGGATTTCGATGTAGGCAACTGGAAGGTCAACCACTTTGGATCTAAAAGTGATAGAATAGGGTACTTTCTAAATGGTGAAAAGCTAGAAACAGTAGAGATCTAAAGAGACAGGTACATAGATCATTCCCGGAGTCTCACACCCTCTGCACAATGCCCTCGAAGTGGCTGTGGTGGGGAAGAGATGGTTGCCCACTTCTTTCTGGAATGTGTCTTTGCAAAGCAGGTGTGGAAAGAGATGCAGTGGTTTTTGACGAGGTTCATCCCAAGCAGCTCTGTAACACAGGAGTTTGTGCTCTACGGACTGTTCCCAGGGATGCACACCGAGACAAACATCAACTGCTGCTGGAGGACTATCAACTCGGTGAAAGACGCCCTTTGGTCTGCCCGAAACTTGCTGGTCTTCCAGCGCAAAGAGTTGTCCACGACCGAATGTTGCGGACTGGTACATTCCAAGGTCCAGGACTACGTGCTGAGGGACACACTAAAGCTTGGGACAGCCACAGCAAAGGCTCAATGGGGAAAGACCACTGTGTAAGGTCCCCCCACCAAGGTGAACTAGGGGCTGGACCCATGGAAAACCCCTCAACTGTATCCAGAAAATATTTGGTTTGCTGTAAAATGTACATAGCATGTAAAATGAAATGGAAGGGTTGTGTGGCAACTCACTCCTGTATTGAAGGAAGCTGATCTCTTTTGCACTCCTTGTATTTTTTGACTTTGTGCTTTTTGGAACTGTTTGGTAATGTATTTTTTTACAGTTTTTTATGAATAAAGTATATTTTGGGAAAAAAACGTCATGAACAGGTATGGAAAATAGTCAAAAAGGATAATGGAATGCTGGCCTTTATATTTAGAGGAATAGACAATGGGGGGGGTGGGTAAAGGTCATTCTTCAGCGCTACAAAGCCCTGGTTAGACCACACCTGGAGAACTGCGAGTAGTTCTAGGAACCACACTTTAGGAAGGATATAAAAGTAAAATACTGCCGCTGCTAGAAATATGAAATAAGAACTAAAATGCCGGAAATATTCAGATCAGGCAGCAGCTGTGGAGAGAGAAACAGAGCTAATGTTTCAGATCAATAACCTTTCATCAGAACCTGATCTGACAGAACAGGCTCAAGAGGCTAAATGGGGTCGGTCTGTTTTCTCGCTCACTCGCTCTCTCTGTGTCTCTCTCTCTCTGTGTCTCTCTATCCCAATCCCAATCCCTGGCTGCTAGCGTAGGCCTTCCAAAAGCCAGCCTCTCAATCTGTTTGGCTGCCATATATTCAAACGAGGTTCTACTGTTGGATTCTGCAGGGCCCCTTTCTTACCTATATTTCCGTCCCCTACAATCCCTCGTCTCCACTCCGTCCCACCTCCCCTAAATATTGTTGCCTTCGTGTCTCAACCTGAACACTTGAGTCTTTGTAAGCCATTAACAGTAGGGTGGGCGAAATCTCAACTGAGCCCACCCTGTTCTCATTCAGTGCCCCTGATCTGTACTTTTCAGCAGGAGTCACTGAATAGGAATCAGGACTGGGATCAATTATTAATTTTCCTATCCCTAATCCAAAGGTGCTGAGGCTAATTCAGTGCTCCTTTTATAGAACAGACCAGATATTGAAGCAAAGGCATTTTCATACAAGTAGTTCTGAATTCTGTTGCACACAATCCTGGCTACTACTGAGCCATTGGGGAAGACCAGTATGCTATTTTAATTTACAGATTGGTTACCTGTATAATCGCTTTAACATAAGTCAATTCTTAGGGTTGTGATCCTATTCATCTCTAATGTTTAAATGGACATTGATGTCATGTTCTTAAGCTGTATGGGAATGTATTATTTTACAGTAAAAGAGAATAAGGCTGGAAATACACAGCAGCTTAGTGGGCATTGATTTAGTACCTCGGGTGGGTCCCTTAATCAGAACTCTTGTCATTTGATTGCTCAACAATTTGTGGTTTTTTTCCTTTGTAAAATGTGCTAGTTTTACTTTTTAGTGATTTTGGTTCTGTTCATTGGTTACTCATTCAGTTTTGATCATTTGCAATGTATGTTAAATTGTTAATTTTATTTTAAAGGAATTGGTGTCCCTACACTGTCACGAAAACAGTGTCCTGCCAAGTACAGAATGGAACCTACGTGCAGAGGGTTTATCAGAGCTGCAGATGGCCAATGGGCTGTCCTGGTGGTATCAGGTGAGAATGCATTATTATGTTAGACATATCGATCTGTCCCCTGCACTGCTTTCATTGGCATTGGCATCTCTGCTGTGTAATCTAGCTGCCCTGGGTCACTTTTGTACCTGTTATACAGTCTGCATTACTTATAAATGATATCAAAGTTATCTTCACTTTGGCACGAGACTAATTGGGAGTGTCCTCAGCAGTGCTACAATTGCATCACACACCTGCCTTGCACCTTGTAGGTGGTGGAAATGCTAGGAGATGAGGCCATTCACTGCAGAATACTGTGGCTTTTTATGTGGCCGATCCAGTTGAGTTTCTGATTAATAGGATGTTAATGGTGGGGGATTCAGGGATGGTAAAGCTGATTGATAATCGATGAAGAGCCGGATTGTAAACCAACAAACTGATTTACGTGAAGAAAGAAATTACTTGCATTCACATGATCTCAGAACAACTGAAATTCCCTCTCTAAATCTTTCTGCCTCTGTACTTGTTTCTCTTCCTTTAAGTAGCTCCCCAAAACCTGCCTCTTTGATCAAGCTTCTGTGGCTCAGTGTAAAACCTTGCCTGATTATGCTCCTGCGAAGTGCCTTGGGACGTTTTACTACAATTAAACGTGCTACATAAATGAAATTTGTTGAGCTAAAATTGGGGCTTTAGAACCCGGAGGGTGCTGCTTACGTGCCACAGGCCAGCTGTGAGAAAGTATAGGCGGGCGGGGTAGAGGATGGTGAGTGTGTGTGCCCACTTCCCCATTCCCTCTACTGTGCTGCAGAGAAGCTTTTTATTTCTTGACTTACAGATAGTTTTTGTGTTTTCCAGTTACAGAGCGATGATCCGACCAACTTACAGACTGACTTACAAAACGGTGACAGCCGTAGAATGGAAATGCTGTGTCGGGTTCCGAGGGAGCAACTGTGAAGAAGGTGAGACCCGTGTCACTCACTTGAACATGTTACAGAATGACACCTGCCTTTTTGCATTGCTCAATACTGTGTAAGCCAACCAGTACAATATGGTACTTCTTACCAAAGGTGACATTTTAATACTGTATCGAAGTGTGGAGCAAAACAAATTAGTTCTTAAATAAAACAATAATAATGTATGTGCATTTAGTTCAAAGAGGGCTGAATGAGTGTAAGCTTTTAAATGTTGTCACCTTTATAAACTTTCGTGTGGATTTTTCGGTGCTGGTCAGATCAGAGTGGCTCAGTTCTGGTGCCAATCTAGCTGGACGTGTAGTGTACTTAATGCAAGCAACTTTCCTGTATCAGCTCATTTCCATAATCATTCACCGCTCCTTCTACAGCATTGGCCTTGTATAGGGAGCTAGCTTAAGAGAAGTTGTGTTGCAAGTTAAATTTGAAAGGATGCCTAAAAGATGTATTGTCACCTGACAGAGGTGGGGAGCATTTTGCTTTTACAGTCATAAGAAGGATTAAAAAGGTGTTGGTAGCCTTTATCAAAGCTGAAGGGAAGTGCAAAATGACAGTGGTATAGCAACCATGCTCATTCTTGGCCATCTGTGGAATCTGAGCTTTGCTTTTACAAATAAAATTACACCCCATTTTATACATCTCCTTCCCTATCAACTAGGAAGTAAGAAGTTCTGTAAAAATTAACGGTCAGCGCTTCAATTTGTTTATGGATTAGTGCCATTTAAACAAGTAAAGAAAATGCTGTGCCTTTATTTCAAGATACCTAACTTAGAATGCATTAAAGCAAGATGTTCTTCTAAAAACAGAGGTACCATTTCAATGAAAAATTCAATGCAAAGTTGGGAGTACTTTTTAATAGGAAATATTTCCCCACCTCAGCAGCCCCCAAAATCTGTGTAATTCAAATAAATTGTGTTACTATTTTGTACTTTGTAGGCAATAGGTTCAATTTTATAATCCATCTCCTATAAGAAATCAGAATTTGCACATGTTTTGAAAAAGTGGGGAAGTACACCTCTAATCTTGATTTTCTCTTTTAATTTGGTTCAGAACATTAATCCCAGGCTTTGTTTCATGTCTTAACACTGTATGGCTTCAATTATAGTTATGTGCCATAAAATGAAGCAATTAGAATGAATTACAATGGCCTGTAGATTTTTGCAGGTTTTACTCCTCTGAAACTGACAGCAACTTCAGGAGTCTGCACATGCACAGTTAAATCAAAATCCAGAAGTTTCTGTCAGTGGTTCCCTGCTTCACCAGAGGGTGCGCTGTTGAGGCCCTGCCAGACTACAATCAATTAGAAATCACTGAACTGACAAAAATTTCCAATCTTATGACCTTAGTCTTGCTGTAAAAACCCTTGGGGAAAAAAATCACTCCTTGTTGAATAAAGTATTTTTAACAGCATACTAAGTTCATAATAACTGTTGAATAGCTTCACTGACCCTGAAAGAGTAATTTTCTATTTGCTGAATGTCAGGTTTCTCCTATTATAAATTTCACATTTAAAATGTTTTTAATATTTGTATATGATTGTTTATCTTCTACCTTAATCTGATGTGTATGTCCCAATCATTTATTTACACAATCTGTAAAGTTTTAAAACTTAGATGAGATCAGGTTCTGTGGTTTTTACTTCCTGGTTTGCTGTCTGTATGAATGTAATTGGCTGCTTACCCTGCTTGATGACATCACTATTTCTGGATGCCTCGAGGCCCCCTTGACTTGGCGCCAGACTTAAACTGATGTCGGGAAATGGAAAATCCAGCACAGAGATGGCTAGATCTTTGAGGCAGCTTTTTTTTGAGGTCAGCAGTGAGTGTTGTTGCTTCACCACAGACCACAACATCCAGCCCAACATACTAGACAAACTTTTGATTTATGAAAGTCAAAATGTATGGTAAATATGTAGTATACACATATTGGGCTGAATTTTACTGTCCCCTCGATGCTGCAGGTCACGGCGCGGGGGCCAGTAAAATGCTGCGGGGAGAGGCCCGCCGCATATTACCGGCAGCGGCGTGACCTTGGTGTGGCCCCCCTGCCGCATGGTGGCAGGCCCTTCATCTAAATATGCAAATGAACATTTAAAATATTTAAATAAACTTACCTACAGGCGGCGGCCGTCCCACTCCGATATTACGGCTGCCGCTCGTGCTCCACGCGTCTTTGGAACTCCGTACAGCGTTCCGGGCGAGAATCTGGTGGGGAGGGGAGGAGTAATAATATTTTCAGGGCGGGTGGGGTGGAGGAGTGGGAAAATCAATTTTAAGTGGATGCGGGGATGGTGGGAGTGGTTGAAGGACAAATGTAAAGAGCATGGGGGGGCATGTGTGGGTTGGTAATAAAGTTTCATTTTGTGCCAGTGTCCCTTTAAAAAAAAAACATTGGGGGGGGATGGGAAAGGGCCTCCATTATGTTTGTAATTTTTATGCAATCATTCTTCATAATGGGGCAGCACAGTGGCGCAGTGGTTAGCACCGCAGCCTCACAGCTCCAGCAACCCGGGTTCAGTTCTGGGTACTGCCTGTGCGGAGTTTGCAAGTTCTCCCTGTGACTGCGTGGGTTTCCGCCGGGTGCTCTGGTTTCCTCCCACAGCCAAACACTTGCAGGTTGATAGGTAAATTGGCCATTGTAAATTGCCTCTAGTGCAGGTAGGTAGTAGGAGAATGGTGGGGATGTGGTAGGGAATATGGGATTAATGTAGGATTAGTATAAATGGGTGGTTGTTGGTCGGCACAGACTCAGTGGGCCGAAGGGCCTGTTTCAGTGCTGTAACTCAAAATAAAAAAAAATAAAAATATACCTTTTAAAAAATTTTATTTTCTCCTAAGGGCTTACAGCCCTTTAAAAATGGTGCCGGCGCCTGCACGGTGGCGCTGGACACCGGGGACGGGGCAGAACCCCCTTACGTCCTTAGGGGCCGCCGCTCCGCACCCACTATTTAAATGAGCCCCCACGCGAAATATCGCAGGGGCTCCTCGGCGGTCGCTGAATGTGGGTGCCATGCTGAGTTTAAAGGGTGCCACCACAGAGCACGGCCCCAGAATAAAATTCAGCCCATTAACTCTATACTTTTACTTCCATGAATCAAATGTTTATCGAAATATATTGTAATGCATTATAATTTCTTCATGCCATTCCAACTGCACCCCTTCTCAATTATATGTCTCCTTGAAATCAGAACTCCTCCATTTTTGTGATACAGTTGTCTAGTTTACATAATTTAATTATTTTGGTTTGTAGCATCTATTTTATTGTGCGATGCACATAATTCAATGCCAACCAAGTTTCTTTAGTTGGACACAATTGTCCCTTCAGGGGCCCTGTGCAGTTGCCCTGTTTAATTGGCTAAAATTGATCTCTTGAAAAATGTGATTGGTTCTAAAGCTTTGAAAAAATTCTTGGTCTTAAATAGGGAAAACGTCCACCACGTTGTTTAATTGCACCATATAGCTGCAGTTTAATTGCATACTTGTAATTGTGCAATTGTTTTCTTTGGGCCATTGTTGCCTCAGTTTGCCATAATAGTTTTTCATTCAGTACCAGCATATTAAGCAACATATTTTGGTGATTTCAACCTTTGTCCCTATCCATTTGATATCACATAGAAAACCAGTTTTGCTTTGCTTTCACAGTTGAACCGTAAATCTGGGCGTTTACGTGGATTCATGTTCATTGAAAACTGTTTTTGAAAGTTATTTAATAGAAATCTGTTTTATTAAGTTCAAATTTGTGTAGCAGACCTATCTATAGAGAATCTGTATGTTTTTATAACCATTATTTTCCCTTTATCTGCACAGTTTGCTTTATTAACTGGACTTCAGAAAGCTATCAAAATAAACAGCAAACTTTGCAAAGCAGATGCAGTGCCTGAAGTCCAGTGCATTACTGGAATCTGGACAGAAATAGACACTAGCTCCAAGTCTAAGTCATGTACTCAAATATTGAAGTTTCAAGATTGTTAATCTTGCTTTATATAAGCCATTATCAAGCTCCCAGCATATTTGATCAACACTAGTAGTTTTGATTTATTTGTGACTCATCTTTAGTATTTAAAGTACATACAGAAACTTAAAGGACTCCCCTAACAGCTCAGCTGCTCACTGCCTTAAACAGCTGAATCGTACAAATCAGGAACATTCGCTCAGCACCTTGGATGAGATCAGCTAAGTTAGCTGGGGGAAGTAAGGGTGTTCCAATAAGACTGGGAATCCCTAGGTTATGGATGTAAAAATTGGGTAGGTTTCACACTCCCAGTCACTCTGTAGTGCCACTCATGGATGCTGGATATTGGGCAATGAAGGGATTAGATTTATGCCTGGTGCTTCTGCTATCTAGGGTAATGCAAGGTACCAGAGGGGGCACAGAACTGAACCATGGCAAGATGTCCAAAGCCTTCACGAGTGGGGGATTGTAAACCTTGTTGGAAAATGAAAAAAATAGAAAAGCAGAATAAATTTTTTTTTATCAAGAACATTATTGTGCCATTGCAGATTCTGCATAAATAAATTAATGCTGTGCTTATGTGATCATTTACAGCTAATTCAATTCTTATTAAAGTTATTTTATTTTATTATGTTTTTTTAGGTTTTCACTTTATGTATGTTCTGATATGTTGAATTGGATCGATTCATGTTTTCTGATGAGTTGAGTTTGAACGTTAGTTTTTGTGTTTCCGAGAGACTAGTGACAGGAATTACTTTACTTCCTCTCCCACTACTAATGTAAACCTGTCATACTTTAGTACTTCCTATCAGGAATATTGTACATATGGTCAGCTGTATGGAAGTAAAGTATGAAGAACAACATTTGCTTTCTGTACCAAAGCCATGTAAGGATTTGAAAAGATATTTAGCTATTTGTCATTTTTCCACATCAGTAATTCCTTTGACTTCTCTGACTGGAAGTGCCAATTTGGGCTGAATTGTGGGCAATTTTGTGATTCAGTCTCCGTGCTTCACCACTTGTAGCTGGGTTGGCACTGCTGCAACTCTTCACATAGAACTCCTTTGAGTCAGTAGAGAGAGACTGTCATATGGCTAGTCTGGGCTGAATTCAAACAGAAGCCCCAGATGTGAAAGAGAGATATGCTATACCACCCACTACACCACCCACTGCCGTCTAAACTGAAGTTTTATAAAATAGTTTCTATGGTTCAATTGCAGGGAGGTTGGTTTCAGGACTGCAGTATTGTTTTGGAAAGAATGCAGTCAGTTTCTTATCTTGCTGCTAACCAAAAACTTGCACATTCATAGTGATTGGAAATGTTTGATTCATTGTTAAAGGGTTACAGCAGGATTAAGCCCTGTAATAGCCTGTTCCTTAAATATTTTCTATCAAAATACTCGCCATTTTTAAAATTCCCAATGGCTTTTAAGTATTAAAGCTATCGAGAGAATCACCTATATGTCAAAACTGATCAGGTGGGAAATATTGTGCTGGATCAGAATACTTGTCATTAATAAGCAATATGGTACCAGTGCATAGTGCCACCTATTGGTAGATATGGATTCCTTGTCCTCATCTCCCATACTCTTGAATTTCATACCTCCAGCTGTGTTATTACAACACAGTATTTAAAAGAGAGAAAATTGAAGGGATTGTTATCACCAAAATATACTTGTACATCTCTCAGAAACTGGCACAAAGTGGGAATGGCCTAGAGTAGGCAGCAGATTTCCTGACCTACCTGTTGAAGAAACTAAGATGAGGGTGAGAGAAAGCAAAAGAAATTCTATGTTCATCAAATAAAGTGTCCTATAACTTATTGATCTTAAATTGATAGAATGTGAATTGTTTTAAGTTCATACTAAATGTAGAGGAATCCCAAACTGGGGACTTCATAACGAGTATGTGGTGGCATCGATCGGGAGCAATCAGTAAAATTGCGTTTCAAATTACAGTTTTAATTTTTAAAAATTGCTCAAAGGGCAGATTATCTTTTGGCGTTCCTTCAAAAATTTAGTTATTAATGTGGGAGGTGGATGGATCATCTACTAATATTCTGCAATCTGGCTTTTAATCTAATGAGATAAAACCATAAAATACTGCTTTTATTAAACTGGCATGGATGACTTGTAATATACTTGATAGAGGTGAGTTATGGTGTTATCTGCCCTTTTAAATAAAAGTAATATTTAACTGTTTTATTTAACAGTTAATTTTATGTGTTTACATTTAATGGAAAGATGGAAGTTATTTTTCTGCAAAGCACAAAAGCCACTTCGGAGTCAACAGACAAACAATATCTTCACTTCAAATGTATTTTTATTAGTTTAGCCAGTGCAGCTTTCACTGTGCATCTTTCACTGTGCATCTTTCACCAACCTACTGAGTAATTATCCATTTGAGCTCTTTGTGCTATAAGTAACTACTACTTCTACTTTGTTGATGCTCCTTTCATCCTGAAACTGGGTGGTAAGAAAATAATTCAGCATCGCCCTTGGTGGAATTACTCTCTGGGAAGTAGGAGAAGGTTCCAGTCTGAACCAAAACCATGCTCTTAGAATCATAGAATGGTTACAGTACAGAAGGAGGCCATTCAGCCCATTGTGTCTGTGCCAGTTCTCTGCAAGAGCAACTCATCTAGCCCCGCTCCCCTGCCTTTTCCCCATAGCCCTGCAAAATTTTCTGTTCAGATATTTGTCCAATTCTCTTTTTGAAGGCCTTGATTGAATCTGCCTCTACTACACCGTCAGGCAGTGCATTCCAGATCCTAACCACTCGCTGCGTGAAAAAGATTTTCCTAAGTTGCCTGTGGTTCTTTTGCCAATCACCTTAAATCGGTTTCGGGTTCTGGATCCTACTGCCAATGGGAGCAGTTTCTCCGAACCATTCTCGTGAATCTTTTCTGCATCCTCTCTAATGCTTTAACTTCCTTCCAAAGGTGTGTTGCCCAGAACTGGACACAATATGCCAGTTGAGGCTGAACCAGTTTTCTGCAGGTTTAACGTAACTTCCTTGTTTATTTATTTTATTTAGAGATACAGCACTGAAACAGGCCCTTCGGCCCACCGAGTCTGTGCCAACCATCAACCACCCATTTATACTAATCCTACACTAATTCCATATTCCTACCACATCCCCACCTATCCCTATATTTTCCCTACCACCTACCTAAACTAGGGGCAATTTATAATGGCCAATTTACCTATCAACCTGCAAGTCTTTTGGCATGTGGGAGGAAACCGGAGCACCCGGAGGAAACCCATGCAGACACAGGGAGCACTTGCAAACTCCACACAGGCAGTACCCAGAATTGAACCCGGGTCGCTGGAGCTGTGAGGCTGCGGTGTTAACCACTGCGCCACTGTGCCACCCTTGTTCTTGTACTCTGTGCCCTTATTTATAAATCTCAGGATCCTGTATGCTTTATTAACCGCTTTCTCAATCTATCCTGCAGCCTTCAATGATTTGTGTTATATACTCTTAGGTCCCTTTGCTCCTGCACTCCATTTAGAATTGTACCCTTTAATTTAGATTGCCTTTCCTCGTTCTTCCTATCAAAATGAAGCGCTTCACAATTTTCTGCATTAAATTTCATCTGCCCATTCCACCAGCCTTCTGTGTCCTGTTGAAGTTTATCTCTTTCCTTCTCACAGTTCACAACATGATGCTGCTTCACATGCACTGTCGGTTGAGAGGCATAGATAAAACTACAGCAATGTAGATAATTGAATTTATTTTCAATGCTCCTGTGATAGTTAAGTAGGGAACTGAGGGCGGGAATTTTTTTTTTGCATGAGGGAAATCTGCATTTACTGTATCTTTTTTAAGACCTGGATTGCAGAATTTGTTTCTGAAAATGAGAAATTAAAGGAGATACTGGTTTCAAGCTAAGTGTCTTTAACTAGAGAACAGGCTATTTTAGATTTAGTTTTATGTAATGAGAAAGGGCTAACTAATAATATTGTTGTAAAAGAACCTTTAGGGATGAGTGGCCATAATATGATAGAATTTTACATTATGTTTGAAAGTGAGGTAGTTCAATCTGTAGCCAGGGTGTTAAATTTGAACAAAGGAAATTATGAAGGGATGAGGGCTGAGGTGGATTGGGAAAATACATTAAAAGGTATGACAGTACATAGGCAATGGATCTTCTTTGGCCTCCTTATCTCGAGAGACAATGGGTAAGTGCCTGGAGGTGGTCAGTGGTGTGTGGAGCAGCGCCTGGAGTGGCTATAAAGGCCAATTCTAGAGTGACAGGCTCTTCCACAGGTGCTGCAGAAAAATTTGTTTGTCGGGGTTGTTACACAGTTGGCTCTCCCCTTGCGCCTCTGTCTTTTTTCCTGCCAACTGCTAGGTCTCTTCGACTCGCCACACTTTAGCCCCGCCTTTATGGCTGCCCGCCATTATGGCTGAACGCCGGCAACTGACTCCCACGACTTGTGATCAATGTCACAGGATTTCATGTCGCGTTTGCAGACGTCTTTAAAGCGGAGACATGGATGGCCGATGGGTCTGATACCAGTGGCGAGCTCGCTGTACAATGTGTCTTTGGGGATCCTGCCATCTTCCATGCGGCTCACGTGGCCAAGCCATCTCAAGCGCCGCTGACTCAGTAGTGTGTGTAAGCTGGGGATGTTGACCGCCTCGAGGACTTCTGTGTTGGAGGTACGGTCCTGCCACCTGATGCCAAGTATTCTCCGGAGGCAGCGAAGATGGAATGAATTGAGACGTCGCACTTGGCTGGCATACGTTGTCCAGGCCTCGCTGCCATAGAGCAAGGTACTGAGGACACAGGCTTGATACACTCGGACTTTTGTGTTCCGTGTCAGTGCGCCATTTTCCCACACTCTCTTGGCCAGTCTGGACATAGCAGTGGAAGCCTTTCCCATGCACATGTTGATTTCTGGATCTAGAGACAGGTTACTGGTGATAGTTGAGCCTAGGTAGGTGAACTCTTGAACCACTTCCAGAGCGTGGTCGCCAATATTGATGGATGGAGCATTTCTGACGTCCTGCCCCATGATGTTCATTTTCTTGAGGCTGATGGTTAGGCCAAATTCATTGCAGGCAGCTGCAAACCTGTCGATGAGACTCTGCAGGCACTCTTCAGTGTGCGATGTTAAAGCAGCATCGTCAGCAAAGAGGAGTTCCCTGACGAGGACTTTCCGTACTTTGGACTTCACTCTTAGACGGGCAAAGTTAAACAACCTGCCCCCTGATCTTGTGTGGAGGAAAATTCCTTCTTCCGAGGACTTGAACGCATGTGAAAGCAGCAGGGAGAAGAAAATCCCAAAAAGTGTGGGTGCGAGAACACAGCTCTGTTTCACGCCATTCAGGATAGGAAAGGGGTCTGATGAGGAGCCACCATGTTGAATTGTGCCTTTCATATTGTCATGGAATGAGGTGATGATACTTAGTAGCTTTGGTGGGCATCCAATATTTTCTAGTAGTCTGAAGAGACCACGTCTGCTGATGAGGTCAAAGGCTTTGGTGAGATCAATGAAAGCAACGTAGAGGGGCATCTGTTGTTCACGGCATTTCTCCTGTATCTGACGAAGGGAGAACAGCATGTCAACAGTCGATCTCTGCACGAAAGCCACACTGTGCCTCAGGGTAGACGTGCTCGGCCAGCTTCTGGAGCCTGTTTAGAGTGACTCGAGCAAAGACTTTCCCCACTATGCTGAGCAGGGAGATTCCACGGTAGTTGTTGCAGTCACCTTGGTAACCTTTGTTTTTATAGAGGGTGATGATATTGGCATCGCGCACGTCCTGAGGTACTGCTCCCTCGTCCCAGCACAGGCGTAGCAGTTCATGTAGTGCTGAGAGTATAGCAGGCTTGGCACTCTTGATTATTTCAGGGGTAATGCTGTCCTTCCCAGGGGCTTTTCCGCTGGCTAGAGAATCAATGGCATCACTGAGTTCCGATTTGGTTGGCTGTATGTCCAGCTCATCCATGACTGGTAGAGGCTGGGCTGCATTGAGGGCGGTCTCAGTGACAACATTCTCCCTGGAGTACAGTTCTAGGTAGTGCTCAACCCAGCGGTCCATTTGTTTGCGTTGGTCAGTGATTATGTCCCCTGATTTAGATTTGAAGGGGGCGATCTTCTTGATGGTTGGCCCAAGAGCTCTCTTAATGCCATCATACATTCCTCTGATGTTTCCGGTGTCTGAGGCCAGCTGAATATGACTGCATAGGTGTTGCCAGTAGTCGTTTGCGCAGCGCCTGGCTGTTCTTTGTGCAGTGCTTCTGGCTGCTTTAAGTGTGACGGATGTTAACTCGCTGGGGGCTTTCTTGTAGTTCAACAGTGCAATGCGCTTAGCAGCTATGACAGGTTCCAGCTCTTCATTATGAGATTGAAACCAGTCTGCATTTCTCTTCGCACTTTTGCCGTAGGTGGTCAAAGCTGACTCATAGATGGCGTCTCTGATGTGGGCCCACTTGGTCTCAGCATCCCCTGTGGGAGTGTTTTGAAGGGCTGACACAAGTGAATTTAGAAATTTTTTTAACAGCTGTGGGTGAGAAATTCTTGAGTAATGCAGCTTCTTTGGTTTGAGTCTAACCTTGCTGCACACCAGGGAGTGGTCGGTGTCGCAGTCCGCACTGTGGAAGCTGTGTGTGATTTGAACACTGTTTAAGGCGGCTCGCCTTGTGACAATGAGGTCTAGCTGGTGCCAACGACGCAATCTTGGGTGTCTCCATGAAACCTGGTGACGGGGTTTAGTGTGAAAGAACGAGTTGGTGATGCAGAGGTTATGATAGGTACACAACTCAAGCAGACTCTGCCCGTTCTCATTCATCCTTCCAACGCCATAGCGCCCAAGGCAGGAGGGCCATGAGTCATGGTCGGCCCCAACCCTGGCATTAAAGTCCCCCAGCAGGAATAGGTGTTCGGTGTTGGGGATGCTGCTAATGTTATGGAGTTCCTCGTAGAACTGATCTTTAGCTTCAGGTTGGGAGCAGAGTGTTGGAGCATAGATGCTGAGTAGGTGTACTGGACCAGAGGCGGTGAGCAGTCGGATGGACAGTATGCGTTCCGAGCCATTTGAGGGAGGCTCTATCATGCTGAGCAAGGAGTTTCTGATGGCGAAGCCCACTCCATGCTGTCTTGGTTCTTCAGGATCCCTGCCCTGCCAGGAGAAGGTGTAGTCTTGCTCTGCTAGAGATCCACTCGCGGGGAGGCGTGTCTCCTGAAGTGCTGCAATGTCTACATTGAGTCTACTGAGCTCATTGTTAATGATGGCGGTCTTTCGAGAATCGTTGATTTGTGTAAGGTCTTCCGACAGGCCAGGACACATAGTTCTGACGTTCCAGCTTGCAAAGCGAAAGGCTGGTACCTTCTTTCCTTTTTTCGTGTTGTTTGGTTCGGTGTTTCAGTCCACCTTTCAGGCAATGACCCTGAGCTCCAAGCACCCATTGAAGCAGGTAGACTGTGGCGGGACAGAACCTTGTTGACGGGGGGCTGCCCGGTTTGAGGCGGGCGGTAGCTGTCCAGTGAGGTGCGATGACCTCTCCCACCGACAAAGGCAACCTGTGGCGCCCAGTTTCTACGCCAATTTATCTGGACTTATAACCCGTAACTGCTGCCTTCCGTGTTGTTTCAGTCGCTGTGAGGCAACTATGGAGTGACCTCTCCATGGCGCATGCCTGGACAAATTTATGGAGGTTGAGAGTTGCTCAGTCGTCAAAACCCCCCTCTCGGCCTTTCTGGTGGGGTCCAAAGGCGTGCAGAGCACGACGTTTGGCACCGGTATGGCTGCAGGAACTGCCGGAAACATGCCAAAGGTGACACATGACCGCCTACGGGGTTCCGCTCCGGATTTTCTGTTAGGGTTTACTCCCTTAGCCTTGGTCTCTCCCGAGACGCCCACAAGGCAGTGGGGTTGTTAGGGCCCCTACACAGGTGTAGGATGATGCCGGTGGGAGGAGGGGATGTGAGGGGAAGGGGGTGCGAGGGGGAGCTGGGAAGGGGGCTGTAAGGGGTTGGGGGTGGGGTGCAGGGGAAAGGGGTGCCGGGGGAAGATGGTGCGAGGTGGGGGCTGGGACGGGGTTGTGAGGGGGTGAGCTGAGAGGGTGGAGCAGGGGAGGGGGTTGGAAAGGGGGGAAGGGAGGGGAAAGCGGGTGCAGGTAATAAGCCATTTCCTCAGTTCCCACCATCGACGTCTGGAAAGCTCATCCGTGTCCTTAAATGGAATGGATAATCTTTAAATAAAAATTACATAGTTTACAGCAACTAAACATTCCTTCAAGGCACAAAAACGCCAAAAGTAAAGGCAGTCAACCATGGATAACAAAGGAAGTTAAGGATTATATAAGATTAAAAGAAAAGGCCTATAAGGTTGCCAGAAATAGTAGTAAACCTGAGGATTGGGAGGATTTTAGAATACAGCAAAGGAGGATGAAGAAACTGATTTTTTAAAAAAGGGAGAATAGAACATGAAAGTAAGCTAGCAAAAAATATAAAAACAGACGATAAAAACTTCTACAGGTATGTAAAAAGGAAATGTTTGACTAAGACAAATGTGGGTCCAGTACTGGCAGAGTCCGGATAATTTATAATGGGGAATAGAGAAATGGCAGAGAAGCTAAATGATTATGATATGCCTGTCTTCACTGAGGAAGACACAAGAAATCTCCCAGAATTAGAGATCCAAGGGATTAGGGGGAATGAGGAATTGAAGGAAATTAGTATTAGTAAGAAGGTTGTATTGGAGAAATTTATGGGGCTGAAGGTTGATAAGTCCCCAGGACCTGATATTCTACATCCCAGCGTATTAAGAGGTAGCTATGGAGATAGTGGATGCATTGGTGATTATCTTCCAAAATTCTATAGATTCTGGAGCGGTTCCTGCAGATTGGAAGGTTGCAAATGTCACCCCACTATTTAAGAAGGGAGAGAGAGAGAAAACAGGGAATTAAGAACCTATTAGCCTTACATCAGTCATTGGGAAAATGCTAGAATCTATTCTAAAGAATGTGATAAATGGATACTTGGATAATAATGATCAGAGTGGGCATAGTCAACATGGATTTATGAATGGGAAATCTTGTTTGACAAACCTGTTGGAGTTTTTTGAGGATGTTAGTAACAGAATTGATAAAGGGGAGTCAGTGGACATGGTATACTTGGATTTTCAGAAGGCTTTTGATAAAGTCCCCCACAGGAGGTTGGTTAGCAAAATTAAAGCACATGGGATAGGAGGTACTATACTGGCATGGATTAAGGATTGGTTAACGGTCAGAAAACGGAGAGTAGGAATAAATGGGTCATTCTCGGGTTGGCGAGCTGTGGCTAATGGGGTACCACAGGGATCAGTCCTTGGGCCCCAGCTGTTCACAATATATATCAATGATTTGGATATGAGGACCAAATGTAGTATTTCCAAGTTCGCGGATGACACAAAACTAGGTGGGAATGTGTGTTGTGAGGAAGATGCAAAGCGTCCTCAAGGAGTTTTGGACAGACTTGGTGAGTGGGCAAGAACGTGGCAGATGGAATATAATGTGGAAAAATGTGAGGTTATTCGCTTTGGTAGGAGAAATAAATAATCTGCACATCTCTTAAATGGTAAGAGATTAGAAAGTGTAGATATACAAAGGGACCTGGGTGTCCTTGCCAATAAGTCACTGAAAGCTAACATGCATGTGCAGCAAGCAATTAGGAAGGCTAATGGTATGTTAGCCTTTATCACAAGAGGATTTGAGTACAGGAGTAGTGAAGTCTTGCTTCAATTGTATAGAACCTTGGTTAGACTGCACTTTGGAGTACTGTGTACAGTTTTGGTCCCCTTATCTTAGGAAGGATATTATTGTCATAGAGGGAGTGCAACGAAGGTTCACCAGACTTGTTCCCGGGATGGCGGGACCGTCCTATGAAGAGAGATTGGGGAAACTGGGTCTGTATTCTCTAGCATTTCGAAAAATGAGAGGTGATTTCATTGAAATCTACAAAATACTTAAAGGGATAGACAGGGTAGATGCAGGTAAGATGTTTCGCCTGGTTGGGGAGTCTAGAACCACGGGACACAATTTCAAAATAAGGGGGAAGTCACCTAGGACAGAGATGAGGAGAGATTTCTTCACTCAGAGGGTTGTGAATCTTTGGAATTCTCTACCCCAGAGGGCTGTGGAAGCTCAATCATTGAGTATGTTTAAAGCAGAGATCGATAGGTTTCTAAATACAAATGACATGCAGGGATCTGGGGATAGTGTGGGAAAAAAGCATTGAAGTGGATGATCAGCCATGATCATATTGAATGGCGGGGCAGGCTCGATGGGCTGAATGGCCAACTCCTGGTCCTATGTTCCTAACACCTGGTTGTTCTGTTGAGTTAAAGCCTTTATGCAAAGCCTTGTTGTTCCTTTATTGTTTTTCTTGTCAGATATTATGGGAATGTTCTATTATATGCAAATTGTAGCACTACTTTCAGTTTTAATTCTAATTGCTAAACAATATTATGAACTAGTAACCAGTTTAGCATTTTTTTGTGCTGAGTTCAGATGCTATCACTCAGCTGAGGATACATACAGATGATCACTTTCAGGCTCTGTCAGTACCATTCTATAGCCAGTCATTCGGCCTATAAAAGCAATCTGCTTGGTTCCCTCCACCCAGTAACACCACCCACCCCCTGGCCCCCCACCACTGCAACATCCCATTTTACGTGTGCTGAAATGCTTTCTCTTTCCACTGCATCTTCCTAACAGCAGAATTTAAAATTTCCTTTATGTTAAGTTTGGGCATGACCTGTGTTCAACTGTGTCAACCATGGCTCAGTGCCGAGCACTCATACTGCTGAGTCAGAAGATTGTAGGTTCAAATCCCACCCCAGAGATGTGAGCATGAAAGTCGAGGCTGGCACAGCAGTACAGTCCTGCACTGTTGGAGGTGTTGTCTTTCAGATGAGACAGTAAATTGAGACCCTGCGATCCCATGTGTTATTTCAAAGAAGAGCAAGGGAGTTCTCCCTGGTGTCCCGGCCAATAATTATCCATCAACCAATGCCTGGTCATTATCATATTGCTGTTTGTGGGAGCATGCTGTGCACAAATTGGCTGCCGTGTTTCGCTATGTTACAACAGTGACTACAATTCAATAGTACTTCATTGGCTGTATAGTGCTTTGGAACATCCTGAGGTAGTGAAAGGTGTTTTATAAATGTAAGCCTGTCTTTCTTTCTTTAACTGTTCCTTGGCACAATTCCGAGGAATAGTACAACACATGCCTTGCCCATAAATCTATAAAAAGGAGCAGCTACTAAATAGTGTAGTAATACAATTACTTAGCAGTAATGCTTCCAAGCCTCAGACTTATGATTGGGATTCTCAGATTTTGAGTTTAACTGATAAAACTGCCGTGCATAATTGCAATTTTTGCTCAATTTCCTTTGCTAGCACTGATTTAAAATATCAAAACTTACGGGAACAAAAGTGCAAGAGATTCTCACCAGAACCTTTGAATAAGTCCACCAGGATGACTGACTTACCTCTGCAACCTGAATGTACACATTTTGTTTACAAGGTGAATTGGACGTCTGTTGCTTCCACTTACTGATAATAAATAAATGTAATAAAAACAGAAAGTGCTGTAAATACTCTGCAGATCTGGCAGCATCTGTGGAGAGAGAAACAGAGTTAACGTTTCAGGTCTTTGAGCTTTCATCGGAACTGGCAAAGGTTAGAAATGTGAAGGGCTTTGAGCAAGTGAAAGGGGAGGGAGTGGGGAAGAAGAACAAAAGGGAAGGTGTGTCAGAGGGCAGGAGAGATTAAGTGACAAAGATGTCATGGAATGAAAGGCAAAGGGAGTGCTAATTGTTGTAGTAAAAGACAAAGCATTAGTCCAGAAAGAGTGTTACTGGTAGAAGATTGAACAACTCTGTGCGAAAGCAAAAACATGAAAAAACAAGTTTAAGATGGCACATGGTTCAAAAATTTTTATTTTGTTTAAAAAAAGGAAGTCGCGCCCTGAAATTGTTGAACTCAATGTTGAATCCAGAAGGCTGTAAAGTGCCTAATCGGAAGATGAGGTGCTGTTCCTTGAGCTTGCATTGAGCTTCACTGGAACACTGCAGCAGACCAAGGACAGGAATGTGGGCGTGAGAGTAGGGTGGTGAATTAAAATGGAAAGCAACTGGAAGCTCGTGGTCCTGCCTGTGGACTGAGTGGAGGTGTTCTGCAAAGCGGTCACCCAATCTGTCTTTGGTCTGCCCAATGTCGAGATGATCGCATTGTGAGCAGTGAATACAGTATACTAATTTGAAAGAATTACAAGTAAATTGCTGATTCACCTGGAAGGAGTATTTGGGGGCCTTTTATTTATGTAAATAAATAAAAGTATTGGGACCATGGCTGGAATTTTTAAAATTTGATGTTATGACCATGTTTAGGGTTTTTAAAATGAAAATAATTAAAGCAATGACTGAAACCTATAAAAATCACTAAAAATTAATATTTAAACCAAAGAGACCCACGGAAAATTGGAAAGCTTTAACTCTGTGGTTTTCACTTGGTAAATAATAGTATGTGCAACATTATTAATTATTGATTCACAATTTATAGAATTGAGATGAATTATAAAACTGTGCACTTAACATAATTTTGTACTTTATTGAACAGGCTTCTGTATAAATGAATGAAGGAAATTTTACCTTTTAACAACAAAAACTATTTGTATCATGCTTCCCGCATCTTATGTCGTGGATTTCTTAACCTCTCTGCTTCTTAGCATTGAATGGGAAATCAATGTTGAGTGGAGTGTAATGAACTTTAGGGTAAGGTGAGATCACAAGCCAGACTGAAGAGAGAGCTTTTAAGGAGATTTGTGAAGGAATGGGGAGAAGTAACAAGATGAAGTGATTTTCCAGTGTGTTCCAGAATCAGGGTGTAGTTGCTGAATGATTATCTTCTTATTGTGGAGTGAATGGGCAGCAGAGGAACTGTATCCAGAGTCAGGAACAGAGAGTGTGAACTAGGTCATAAGGTGAAGGCAAGGGTATGGGGGTTGGAAGCCAAGCTCAGGGTCAAATAGGCTGCTCAGGTTAGTCTGTTTCAACCTGAGACAGTAGTCAGGAATGGGCAAGGGTACGCACATAATGTGGGAGCCAAAGACTGTGGTTTCAGTATTCCCAATGTTCAGCTGAAGTGCCTGTAAATGTTGCTATTGGTCTCACTGCTAAGTGCATTTTCATTAAAGTTTCTGCTTTCTTTATCTCCTTGACAAAGGTATACTGTTATTCATTGGCTTCTAGTGTTGATGCTGCTTAGAGTCTTTTCAATTTCTCCCTTCTGGCTGGCCCCCATCCCCAAAGGTGTTGACCCCCTGAGGTATGGTTCTGCTATTCAGGCATCATTCTGTACCTCTTCCAAGTGACAAATATTTATGTGTGAACCTAGATGTTGAATGACTATTAGACCATATTGTGCATCCGAGTGAAGCCCAACTCTATGTAGTTGCATGATGCCTATACATGTTCAGTTTCCAGCCAAGTTGCTGGATAACACTCATGAATAGGATAGCTGATTGATATTTCCCTGCCTAGCCAAGTTAGCTGAGGCCAATTGTAGCCACCCTTCCATTATCAATATGGCTAACTCACCGCAGACTG
Source organism: Heterodontus francisci (assembly GCF_036365525.1). Classification (NCBI taxonomy): domain Eukaryota; kingdom Metazoa; phylum Chordata; class Chondrichthyes; order Heterodontiformes; family Heterodontidae; genus Heterodontus; species Heterodontus francisci. The sequence goes on along the minus strand of NC_090393.1, from coordinate 27,882,809 downwards.
TAATGGAACCTGGGACCCTCTGGTCTATAAGGCTCAGCTACACATTGATTTATTAACAGAGTCAGATCGTATTTTTGTTCTCCAGTGCTTTACAAAGTGCTTCACAGCCAACGAATTCCTCTTGACATACAGTCACTGTCAGGTAGAAAGTTCAGGTAAGTGAATAATTCATATAACTGGCTATGTATTACTGCCAATACAATGCTGCTTCATGTATTAATTTTAATGAAATTTCTCCCAGATCACCAGTCAGTTTCAATAAATGGTATTCAGACCAGTTTTTGATGGTTGTGAAAAAAAATGTATAACTTCATCTTCTCTGATCGAATTTCATCCCCGCCCCATTTCCTTTCCACAGGCATCGTTAAGATTTGTCTGGTGTTACAGCTCAATGTGTTATACTTCAATATGTAGTTAAACTAACAGAAGTTGAATACTCCGACAGCAGAACTTTTAAACTTTTAATGAACATTTTATCATCTGATGAACAGTCTTAAAACCTTTGTAAGAAATGGAATCACTCTGGTAACAGCAAATTTCATTCATGCAGCATGAACTGAAAATGTCATTAAAAGTAATGAGGGATAAAGAATAAATAAAACAATTAGGATGGAATAGAAAATGTGTAGAATAAAGAACTAAAAGTGAAACAGTGGAAGAGCACTAAAATGTGACTGGGGCCAATTAATCTGAGCATAACCTATGTATAATATAACAAAAAAGGGGAATATAGGGAATGAAAGTCAGGAAAGAAAAATGCAATAGTCGAAAAAGAAATTGCATAAACCTGAAATGCAAAACTTGGGAATGCAGTATAATTTTACTAGCAAATAAAAAAGCAAATTAGACTAAAATCATGGAAACATTTTTGAGGGAAAAATTGTTGGTGAAAACCCACCATGTACCCTTAAATCCAGTGTTTACAGCCAGTAGTTGAGCTCTGAATGATCCCTTGCACAAGATCAAGAATTACACCACTCTCATAAAACTTTCGTGAAAGTCTAAGTTGTATGCCGAAGTTTGTTATTTCATTGCAGAATAAATGCCACTGGCTCCCAATAGTTTTTTTTCCCTACATGTGTCTTCTGGAGAGGGCATGAAATTAAAGATTTAAAAAAAAATGTAATTGTGCATTCATGATCGCAATAGAATCTCATTACATAGTATACAGAACATTTATTGTATTCTGTTAAATAGACACAGGAAAGAGATTTGCTACCCAGTTATGCTTGTAATTTTTAAACAAGGGTAAGACACCACTTGAATGCATCAGAAATTTGGCACTGCCGTCAGTTAGCTGAGACAGTGCTGGAGGATTCTTTGCTGCTTTTTCCTAATCCAGCTGCTGCCCCTCTTCTCATCCTTCTATCTGTGCTAATGAAGTAACTGATATTCTTGCTGGCATGAAAGGTTTCAAATCTTCCTCTTCCTCTTCCCCTTCAGTTACATCCTGTGCTCCACCTTGGTTTAACCATGTTTGCTGTTTGTGCTGTCTCATCAAAACATCATGTACGATAGGCAGAATTTTTAATCAGTCTGACGAAAACTGAGCTAACTTTTTTTCTGCTTGGGACCTCTCAAGGAATCAACCAATGTATTTTTGCTGCTGCAGCATCCACTCCTTTGTCCTTTGATAAAGCTGTGCTTCAGACTTGTGTGCAAGCTCCTTTCTGTCCTGATGGCACTGTTGTCCACTCTTAACTAACCTGGCCTTGCCAGCTCCCTTTTCTTGTCCAATTCTGATCTTGTTCCAGAACTCAATTCTGTCTACCATTATGATCAACGTCAAATTTATCACTGGAAGACATCTCTGATCTCCAGTTAGACCTCTGGTTATAATTCAATCCAAGTATGTCCCTCCAAACTGACTCCTCTCCTACAATATCTCTCCAATGTCTCTTACTCCCAATCCACCTTTCCTGTTGCTTAGAAATGGGCTTGCTTACAGTATCTTAGGAACATTGTCTCTTGTCTTTTAAAACTATTGTATGTTTGTTTGGTACGCTGCCACCTTAATATGCTTAGTTAGTCTAACTTAAAGAGATTTCTTAGTCTGGAGTAATTAGAACATTAACTTTAATTACATTATAACTATGTACAGTTTCACACCAGTCTGTGTGACTCTTCCAAAGCCACACTGCATCTCTCTTCAAGTCTTTCTCACATGTGATCTCTCACATCATCATGATAGGAGGTATTCTTTACACTGTCTCAACATTAACCCTTTCAGACCCTTATACAACAACTATCACCTTCTCGCTTTTCTATTAGAACATTCTGAAGTTGTGAAAGTTGCTGCTAATGCTCATTATTTATTCATCTTAAATTCTGACTTTAATGCCCACAAGTATAATTTTAGGAATAATGTAGTGTTGTGGTGTTTTGATATTGCAATTGCATTGTGTACTCTGGAGGTTGCTGTAGGACACTCATGCTAGCAAAGGGAAAGTGAAAGTAAAACAGAATAAAGAAGGAGCCTTTGAGTTCAGCAAACTGCAGTCTCTGTCTCAGTCTTTGCCTCATATCCTATCCTAAACTCAGCTAAACCTCACTCAAGTCCTGAGGACATCACAGATAACTCTTATCGGTAATTGCCATTGGCAATTCTGTTGCCTATGTTACAGAAGTTTTTCTGAATTATGTCTTTGATAAATCACCTGTCATTGCCTTGGATATTTTCAAAGGGTTTAGCATCTTGCACTTCTAAGCAAGTTACCATCGTCTGACCTCTTACTAAAGTTGTGCAGTTTCCTCTCAAGTCACCCTGTGCTGTAATTGATAGTGGTTCATCCTTTGACTCCTTCAATTAATTCAGGGATTCCCCAAGGCTTTGTCCTTGCTGCTGCTCTGTTTCTGTTTAATATTGATGACCCCTTCCACTCATTAACCAACTCTATCCATTCTTTTGTTGATAATTCCACTCTACATTTCTCAATGTCCTTCAGGCTGTATACCCTCGGAGCCCAAAACCTCTAGTTCTCTTTCAGTGAAATGATAAGTGATGTTCCTTTAACGGAGCAAAGAGAATTTGTTGCATTTTTTTTTCAAAGACAGAATTCTTTTTGTATTTCACAAATCTAGTGAACAACCAACACCCAACACCTCTCTAAAATTGTGTCATCCTTTTTTGTTCAGTCAACACTCTTACCTTCCGATGAAAGGTCACAGACCTAAATCATTCATTCTGCTTCTACCTCCACAGTTGCTGCCTGACTGGTTGAGTATTTCCAGCACCTTCTGTTTTCATTACTTATTTTCTCTCCCTTGTCGCCTCCTTTCAGTATCCATCATCTCCAACATCTCGTGCTCTCTTGCTTGCAACCATTTACAATTTAATTGATGATATTTGGGTCAGTACTCGTCTCAACTTCCCTTTCTTGTTCCTTCTTGGCATTAGAACTTCCTGATTTTTACCTTGCTGTGTTTGATTTTCTCGTCCTTGGTGCCATCTTGCAGTATGGCACGGCATCCTGATTTAAAAGCATAAGAAATAGGAACACGAGTGGGCCTTGCAGCCCCTCGAGCCTGCTCTGCCATTCAATAAGAACATGGCTGATCATCTACCTCAGCTCCATTTTCCTGTCCTATCCCCATATCCCTTGATTCCCTTAGTGTTCAAAAATCTCTCAATTAAAAAAAAAAATGTGGTTGTTCAGAAAGGAAGAGAAAAGTCAAATAAGGTGGCATTGACTAATCCTGTTTTAGTCCTTCATTAATAGAAGTACAATCACAAATCCTGACAAAAGTCCTTGCAGATCTGGTCATGTAGTTGTTGCCCTTCTTCACTAATTTTTAGTCATGGTGAGTGTTTTTCATCCAACTATTAAATGTACCTTCTCAACCTGCCTGTAGGCTTAGTAGCAAATAGTAATAAAGTCCAACAGTATGTTTCCTGTAATTAGGGACCATCTTGCACTGTTTTTTTGTTTGAACTGATGAAACTAAAAGTAAAAATGTCATAATAAAGTAAGGGCTTACTGCACATTTCACAACCTCTTTAAGACAGTAAATAGTGTACAATTTTAGTAAATTTTGAACAGCTGTGGGATTGCACTGCAAATCCAATTGTAAAGAAAACAATGTACTACTGTATGCATTTTGTCCTTTTTTAAAAATTTGGAAACACTGCCTTATTGTCTTTATCCATCAGACAGCCTTAAACCATCTGTGGTGCAGTGTCGATGAGATCCCTATCTGTTTCTAATGTAGATAATTACAGGCACTGTAAAATTGTCTGTGTTATCCATAGTCAAGCTGGCAAGAAGTCTGTCAGATCTGCTGCTAGCACATTTGATATATTTTGGGCTTGATTGCTAAGATCATTGTCCTAAGTAAACTTAATATCATCATTGGATCAAGATAAACTGAAGATGTAGATAAAAATTTACTTACAGTAGTAATCCTTTGACCCTTTGCAACTTGATAAGAAAATCCAGTAGTATTAATGGATTTTTCTTTTCACTCTGTCTTTTAAAAAAGGCAAGGTTTTTCATTTAACATTGCACATACGGAAGGCCGGATTTTATTCTGGTGACATGGGTCGTGGCGGCAGGCCAGAGGCTTTGGGGAGAACCTGCCTCCGCCTCTGTTAGACTCCTGTTTGTAATTCAATGGCGGGCAGCCAATTAACAGCCTGCCATCAAGGACACCGTCCCTTTAAGGGACGAGCTCCCCCCTCCAGCGCTGTCAGCCAATTGGAGGACAGACAGCTCTGCAGGACTGGCAGTGCCACGGGAAGCGTTGGCCACTGCCAGTACTGCAAGAGGCCTGCAGTGCCCATGCGGTAGGAGATCCTGGGACATAGGGGAGTGGGGCTGAGGCCACCTGAGCTAGTCTGGCAGGCCCCCCATGACGGGGTAGGGGTGGGAGGTGGTGTTGGGGAGAGTCATGCTGGGGGGGGGGGGGGGGGGGGGGATGGCCATTCCCGCCGGGAGAGCCCTCCAGGAGCTATGGATTTCCCTAAAGGATGGACCCTGACCCTGCTAGGAGGCCGCCATGTCTCACCTGGTGGCGTCTCCACATTTTGTGCAAAATAATAATTTTTTGGATAGTTTGGTAAACTTAAAAGATGATTCTTCTAGTGTCAAACTATCTCTCTTAAAATCAAGTTGGGAAATTAAATAAAGCTGATAAGTAGGGTCTGAAATTCAAATATTGATGTAATTTGACTCGATACTAATTCACTGATAGTTATTTTTGCTTCCAATACAGCAGAGAAATAGGCCATTCAGCGTCTCCAGTCAGTGCCAGTGTTTTTCTCCATATAAAGCGATTCTTTGCTTGCCTTGACCTTTTTGTTGTATATTCATATTGGTGTGGTGCAGTTTCTTACTGCTTTTACAAACATTGGCATTGACTATCGGGGCGATTTTAGCACTGCCCACTTGACAGAAACATCATCAGTTCTGACTGCTCTTTTAACTGGAGGGTTGAGCAGCAAAGCTGTGGCTGAAGTTAGCAGAAAGAGCAGTTCGGACAAGAATAGGCCCTAAAGTGGTAAATTTCTCAGCTCTTTTTAACTTCCCTTGTGTGAACAAGAGGAGCAGAAGTGCAGGAAAGTTTGGGCCTCCCCTTCCCCAGGCTCCCGGAACCCCACCCCAACCCTCGGTCATGAGACTCTCTCTAAACCACCTCCTTGTGACCTTACCTGAGTGCTGGAACTGTTCCTTTGGTCCTGCCCGATGGTCTCCTGCCACCAAACATTGCCATTTCCAGCCAGACTCATGGTGGGCAACTGACCAGAAGTAAGCAGTTGAGGCCTAGGAGTTAAAGTCTCCTGGGCCTCAAGGTGCCACAGTCAGGTGGGTTTGACTCTTGCTTTGTCCCTTATCTGCTCGGCTCCTGCTCCAGTCGTGGCTTCTGAGTCCACCTGATAAAGGTCCATCATCACACTAGTTAACAGCTCTCTATGCATGTGTCTGAATATGTCCACATAGAGTCTCTCTTGCTAATTCAACAGCAGTTTGAGCAGGCAGTATAATCATGTCTTCCTAGTCACATCACTATTGAAATAGCGCACTGCTTGGTGAAGTGTAAATTGTATGACTGGGATAAATAAACTTACACCAAGAAAATTGGTATTTTCATCTACATTAATAAACCTGTTACAATTGTCGTCACCATTCTGAGTCAGGGGCCTGGGTTGAATACATTGCCCAATGAGTTCACATCCGCTGCCACTACTAGAGGTTGGAGAAAAACATTGTTATCACAAAATTTCATCTCTTTTCCCCTCCCAAACCACAACTGACAAGACTACCCATGATGAAAGTGTACTTCCATAGTGCCTGTGGGAATTGAAAGCTTGCTAGACTGCCAATTGCTGTGTTTTGTCATCTGCCGTAATAGTTTTGTGAAGCTTTGTTCAACAACACAATGATATCTGCTGTCAGGGAAGCAAAATTGCAGCATGATGTGAAGGTGCTGACATAAAGTTGATATTAAATGATCAATATCTTATTTCCCATTAATCAACTTCGGTAAAAAAAAAACTTGCATCTGAATGTAGTCTTTTGGAGAGGTAATGATCCCATGTCAGTGAAATGGACATCCTGTTTACATCTCTGATAGTAATCACTACTAATAGCGAGGGAGCAAAAAGGAGAAAAAATTAAATTAAACCATCTCCACAAACTCGAGTTAACAATTTCAAAAGATGGACAAGTAATTATCACGAAGGAAATTACTTTCCTCCATGTGATTTTGTCAGTTGAACTCACTGTTAGATTAGTAATCTCGAGTTGTTATCCATTACTCTCAAGTTTTTAAAATGTAATAGAGGGGGATATAAATTATTTAGAGAAAAGCTATTGGATTATATTTGGAACCTCAAACAAACTGAAGGAGGCAATTAAGCCTTAAAATATTGTATAGGTCCCCTTTGTAAACAATAGAAAGAAAGACTTCCATTTATATACCGCCTTTCATGACCACCAGATGTCCCAAAGCGTTTTACAGCCAATGAAGTACTATTGAAGAGTAATTATTGTTGTAATGTCGGAAACGCAGCAGCCAATTTAAGCACAACAAGCTCCCACACTCAGCAATGTGATAATGACCAGATCGTCTGTTTTTTTGTGGTGTTGATTGAGGGATAAATATTGGCCAGCACACCAGGGCTAATTCCACTGTGAAATAGTGCCTTGGGATCTTGGGGCCTCAGTTTAAGATCTCATCCAAAAAGACAGCACCTCTGACAATACAGCACTCCCTCAGTGCTGCACAAAGTGTCAGCCTTGATTTTGTTTGAGCTCAAATCCTAGAGTGGGACTTGAATCAACAACCTACTGACAGGGAGGCGAGAGGGCCACCAACTGAACCACAGCTGGCACACCCAAGTCCTGTTTTGTTAATAGTTTATTTTGACATTTTCCTGTAAGTTGATTGCTGCCAAATTGATATATTAATGTTTGTTGTTTAAAAATGCATTGATAAAGTTAATCTTGCAAGATGCCAAAATAGTATGCATAACATGAGTAGAACATTGAACAGTAAATAAGAGGATGAAATGCAATGGCCCATGTATATAAAGGCTCTGATTTAAATAGATACTGTGGCCAAAGTATATTTTGGGTGTCATAGTAAGTTGGAAGCTAGTAAGTATTGAAATTGCTGAATTGTCTAAACTTTTTGCCAAGAAAAAACTTCTGAGTGTTTTATGATTGCCAAACTATATTAACACACAGTACTCAATGAGAGGTTATTTCTTTGGATGATATCTACAAGCATGTTATTGGATAAATCAATTGAAATAAATGCTATTTGGAGACGCACAATATTCTAGTTCAACAGGAGCAGGGGTTATTAACGCAAAGGCAGACTGCCAGTATTCATCTGCCAAATTTCTCAATATCTGTGCTGATGAGATATAATCAAGAAGTGTTCTGTCAGAGTCTGGCAAATGCTACCTGCCAGGTAATATGTTTCGAAGAGCAGCTGCAGGAACAGCATCTCGCAGGTGGGTGAGTGTTTGCCAGAATTGAAAGAGTTGATGTCAATTATTTCAACGTGACCTCTGACAGGCTGTTGGCAAAGTGCATCAATATTGGCCAATGCGTGATGAATGAGTTGAGTAAGTAGTTGAGCTAAGAAATAATACTAGAGTCTTTCAGATATTGAAGATGTACAAATGACAGTCAATGCAATAACTGATGAGGCATGTTTTCCCTTCTTCTGGTTTTTTAATATTCAATTTCCCATATTATCTCACAGCTCCAAAGTTGGTAAGCAGCCAGTGATATGCGCTTTAATCTGAGAACAGTGAGTTAGAAATTTGCAGGCATAGACACCTGGGGCCATAAGGAAAGTTGGAGAACTTCCAAATATTGCTTTTGAATGGCTGCCAATCTTGACATGCTCAATTTTACTCCAACTCATTACTGTTCACATATTTACTTTATTCTCAAGATGCATAAACACCAATTTTGTCGTGAATACTTTTAATTTTTTTTATATACTGGTGATTTTTTTTCCCTGAAGAATATTGTTTGAAGCTGCTCAATTCTGTACTTGTTTCATCTCCGTGTACTCTAAATAGAGTGTGAAGTTATTCTGACAGATGTTTCCTTATGCAACCGTTAATTCAGTTGTACATCGTAAGCATTTTCCAGAGGTTTATACAATTACAACTTCTTGGTAGAGATATGGGACACCGTTTTGGTGAAGAGAGTGGAGGAAATTGTGTCAAGCTACAATGCATTCAAAGTAAAACTAAAAAATAAACTGGCTGAACTTGCTCATTATCTGTCACTACATGAAGATCTCTTGCCGCTAAGAATTTTTCAGTCATTACTGTGCCTGTCTTAATAAACAATATAAAGAAAGACTTCCATTTATGTAGTCGAAGCAGAGAGAGAGTGTGAGTGGGACCAGTGAGCAGTGTAAAAGAGCGGTGACAGGAAGCAGAGAGTGTGAGTGGGACGAGTGAGCGGTGTAAAAGAGCTGTCCAATCCAGTCCAGTCTCGGCCACCAGAGCAGACCGACCTCGTTCTGAGGAAAAAAAACGAAGTGTGACATTGCAGGAAAACAGGTAGTTGATAGGTTGGTCAGTATTTTTTATCATTTTTCTTTCAAAACTTGGATAAGTTTATGAATCGCAAGATCTTATTTACTAATACTAACAAAGCTTAATAGATTGGTTGGTGAATATTTCTTATTAATTAATAATTATTTATTTAAAACACAGTCAGGATGGCAGGGCAGGTGATGTGTTGCAGCTGCAGTACGTGGGAGCTGGTGGATGCCAGTATAATTCACGGCAAACATGTCTGCAGTGTCAGCGACTTGAGGAGCTTCGGCACTGAGTCAGTGAGCTGGAGGCCGAGCTACAGACACTGCAATGCATCAAGGAGGCGGAAAGTTACCTGGACACTTTGTTCCAGGAGACAATCACACCCATAGGATAGGGTCTTCTGATTTGATCAGTGGTCTGGGACAGGAGGATGTGACTGCGAGTAAGGCAGATAAGGGGATCATGAAGGCAGAAGTGGGGCAGGCTCATCCCTTGCAATTGTCCAACAGGTTTAAGGTTCTTTTCAGCTTGTATGGATGAGAGTGAGAGCTGCAGGGTGGATAAGCAAACTGACCATGGCACCATGGTACAGGAACCCATTCAACGAGGGGGAGTAAATAGGAATGTAGTGGTAGTAGAGGATAGTATAGTCAGGGGCATAGACACTGTTCTCTGCAGCCAAGAGCGATAGTCCAGAAGGCTGTGTTGCCTGCCTGGTGCCAAGGTTCGGGACATCTGCTCAGGGTTGGAGAGGAACTTGCAGTGGGAAGGAGAGGATCCAGTTGTTGTGGCCCACATGGATACCAATAACATAGATAGGACTAGGAAAGAGCTTCTGCATAGGGAGTATGAGCAGCTAAGGACTAAATTAAAAAGCAGAACCTTTGAGGTAATAATTGCCTGAGCCACGAGCAAATTGGCATAGGGTAAATAAGATTAGACAGTTAAATGCGTGGCTCGAAGCTTGGTGTGGGAGAAATGGGTTTCGACTCATGGGACATTGGCAACAGTACTGGGGAAAGTGGGAGCTGTACCATTGGGACGGTCTACACCTGAACCGTGCTGGAACCAGTGTCTGGCGAGTCGTATAACTAGGGCAGTAGAGAGGGCTTAAAACTAAATAGTCGGGGTGAGGGATCAAGTGAGGGAAGATGTGATAGTTTAAAGAGAGAGGAAAAGGCAAGAGAGCAAGATAGCAATAAGGATAATGATGATCAGGGTGTGACAGGAAGGGACAGTGCCTACAAACTCAAGAGTGAGCCAGCAATGAGACTAGAGGTAGCGAACTAACAGATTGATGGGAGGGTTTGGGAAGGTGACATTCAGAAATCCAAAGAGAAAGGCCAAAGCATCAGAACAATATAATGTTGTGGGTAGAGAGAAGCAAGATGGGACAGGAACAGACAGACATTTTAACAGAAATTATACATCAGCAAATAAGGTTACTGAAGGGAATAGAAGCAAAAAAAAATGAATTAGAGTCAAGCTGCCTGGTTTCAATTTCAAACAAAGCTGGGTAGTTAACTGTCAGTCACCATAAACTGGTGCATTCTCCATGGCAGCACCTCTACCAATCAGAGTCCACTTGCCAACCAATCAGCACTCTCTTCTCATACAGTATAAATTTGTTGCTTTCCATTACATTGGCATTCTTGCGAATTGTCCTGTTGAGTGCAAGACGAAAAGCTTTGACAAAATGTCTCTATTTTCAGCAATACTCAAAAAAAAATAAAAGTGCTATATCTGAATGTGCGAAACATCTGCAATAAGCTAGATGAACTAGTGGCACAATAGAGGTACATGATTTAAATCTGAGCTCCATCACAGAGACATGGTTACATGGTGATCAAGGTTGGGAAATAAATATTTCAGGGTACACAATATTTCAGAAAGACAGACAGAATAGCAAAGAAGGAGGGGTAGCACTGATGGTAAAGGATGACGTAACGGCATTAGTGAGGAAGGATCTGGCCTCAGAAGATCATGAAGTAGAATCAGTATGGGTGGAAATAAGGAATAGCAAGAATCAGAAAACACTGGTTGGAGTAGTTTTATAGGCCCCCTAACTGTAGTTTATATAGTTGGACAGAGCATTAAACAAGAAATTATTGGAGCTTGTAACAAGTGCAATGTAATAATTGTGGGGGAGTTTAAACTTCATAAAGACTGGGACAATGAAATTGGCAGGGGTGGTCTAGAAGATGAGTTTGTAGAATGTTTTCGAGGCAGTTTCTTGGAGCAATAAGTTGTGGATCCAATTAGGGATAATGCTAACAAAAACAAGAAATGCTGGAATCACTCAGCAGGTCTGGCAGCATCTGTGGAAAGAGAAGCAGAGTTAACGTTTCGGGTCAGTGACCCTTCTTCGGAACGGCCACTGACCCGAAACGTTAACTCTGCTTCTCTTTCCACAGATGCTGCCAGACCTGCTGAGTGATTCCAGCATTTCTTGTTTTTGTTTCAGATTTCCAGCATCCGCAGTATTTTGCTTTTATTTTAGGGATAATGCTGTCTTAGATCTAGTACTGTGTAATGAAGCAGGGCTAATAAGCAATGTCATAGTAAAAGATCCACTGGGAAACAATGATCATAATACCATTGAATTCCATGTTAAGTTTGAAAGTGACATGCTCCAATCACAAACAAGAATCTTAAACTTAAATAAAGCCAATTACATAGGCATGAAGGGAGAACTGGCTAAGGTAAATTGGGTAAATAGACTAAAAGGTATGACAGTAAATGAACAGTGGAAAACCTTTAAAGAAACTTTTCCAAATGTTCAACAAAATATATTCCTTTTGAAAAACAAAAACTCAGCCGGAAAGACCCATCCTTGGCTCACTCAGGAAGTTACAGAGAATATTAGATTAAAAGAAAAGGCTTACAATGTTGCAAAAAAGAGTAGCAAGTCTGAGGATTGGGAGTGTTTTAGAAACCAGCAAAGGGCCACCAAAAAGTTGCTGATAAAGGAAAAAATAGAATATGAGAGTAAACTAGCCAGTAACACAAAAACAGATTGTAAGAGCTTTAATAAGTATATCAAAAGGAAGAGAGTAGCTGAAGTAAACGTTGGTCCCTTGGAAACAGACCAGGAGAAATTATCATGGGGAATGAGGAACAGGCAGTGGCATTGAACAAATATTTTATGTCTGTCTTCACCGTAGAAGACACAAGTTCCATACCAGAAATAGGCAATAACCTAGGGGCTAAGAAGAGTGAGGAAATTAAGGAAATTCATATCAGCAGAGAAAAAGTATTGGAGAAACTTAAGGGACTAATCTGACAAATCTCCAGGACCTGATGGCCTACACCCTAGGGCTCTAAAAGAGATAGCTGCAGAGAAAGTTGATGCGTTAGTTATGATTTGCCAAAATTCCTTAGATTCAGGAATGGTTCCATCAGATTGCAAGTTCGCAAATGTTACACTGCTTTACAAGATAGGAGGGAGAGAGAAAACAGGGAACTACAGGCCAGTTAATTTAACATCAGTCATTGGGAAAATGCTGGAATCTATTATTAAAGAAGTCTTAACAATGCACTTAGAAAAGCACAGTATGATTAGAATAAGTTAACATGGTTTTACTAAAGGGAAATCCTGTTTGACAAATTTCAGAGTTTTTTGAGGATGTAGCTAGTAGGATAGATAAAGGTGAACCAGTAGATGTAGTATACCTGGATTTCAAAAAGGCATGCGATAAGGTGCCACACAAATGGTTAATTGGCAAGATAAGGGCTCATGGAGTTGGGGGTAATATATTAGCACTGTCATAGACCCCACCTGTTGCGAATAAGGCATATTAATTTCGTCATATGAAACGGTAATTTTAAACTGGTACTGGACTGAAGAGATCAGCGATGGCTTGAAAAATTTGCATTCTAAGAGACAGTTGCCTAGGAAAAGGCAATGGAACTGCTCCCTGATCCAATTAACCCAAATGTATTTTGATCAACAGACATTGAGTGTGGAACAAGCTAGCATTCCATTTGCACAATGCACCCCCCACCCCACCCTGCAGGTGTCTGCTACGTTGAAAGGAATCCTCAAAAACGTAGGAGAGTTTGTTTTTTTAAAAAAACTAGTCGCATGACTAACCTGCTGGCCCAGGGTTATTGAATTGTGCTCACATGACAGTTTGAAGACAGTGACTGCTTTGAAGACAACAGAGAAGGAAGGTCTCTCTCCCTGTCTCTTTCTCTCTCTCACACATTTCCAGATCCACCCAAGTCACTTAAACCTCAAGAGAGAAGTCTCCTAAATCGGAACAAGTTTGAAAGCGTGCACTGGACCCCAACGAAATGGCAAGATTTAACTGCAATCAAAGACTCTACATTGAATTCAAAACAATAAATGACCTTTAGCTATTGCTTCAGACTTTTCCCCTTTATTCTTGCTCCTTTTTTGTCTCTATCTGCATGTGTCTTTATTGTGTGTGCATGCTAGCATGGTCACATCACATCTTCGTCGTAGTTTTAATCAAATTAGAGTTTTAAGGTTCATAGATTTAAACAGGAAAGGTGTAAGTTTAAGAACCTGTCTGGTTGATTTTTTGCCACTACAATTGGAGAGTAGTGAACAAGGATTCACTGAGGGAAGCTAAAACACGGTGTTTTTAAAAATTAAATCCCGTTACAGTCAAACCAAGCAAAGGCTGAGAGGGAGCCCTTAGATCCCTTTGTCACCTGGTTGTAACAGCATGGATAGAAATGATTAATAGACAGGAAGCAACGAGTGGGCATAACCAGGGCATTTTCAAGTTGGCAGGCAGTAAATAGTGGAGTGCCACAAGGATCAGTGCTGGGGCCTCAGCTATTTACAATCTATATTAATGACATAGATGAAGAGACAGAGTAATGTGCCTAAGTTTGCTGACAATACAAAGGTAGGTGGAAAGGTAAACTGTAGGGAGGACACAGAGGCTGTAAAGAGATATAAACAGGTTAAGTGAGTGGGCAACAAGATGGCAGATGGAGTATAATGTAGGAAAATGTGAAGTTATGCACTTTGCTCATAATAGAAAAGCAGAATATTTTTTTTAAAGTGTGACATTTGTAAGTGTCGATGTTCAAAGTGACTTGGGTGTGTTTGTACAAGTAACGCTAATGCTTCCTGGTTAATTTGGCCTCAGCACCGCGCTGTGGAATTGACTGATAACTGGCATAAATGATGGATGTAATTGAACCAGGGTCGTCATAACTATGGCTCTTAATTACAAACCAGCATCAACATTGATCTCCATTGGTCTATTAATGTCAAAAAGAGTGAGGAAATTAAGCAAATTCAAATCAGCAGAGAAAAAGTATTGGAGAGACTTAAGGCACTAATCTGACAAATCTCCAGGACCTGATGGGTACATCCTAGGGCTGTAAAAGAGATAGCTGCAGATATAGTTGATGCGCTCACCTTGTCGTAACAGCATGGATAGAGGATTGGTTAACAAACAGGAAGCAAATAAGCCATCATTCTACGATTAAACAATGGGGTTGCTTGATCTGAAGGAGGTCATGATCATGAACACAAAATACTGCAGACGCTAGAAATCTGAAATAAAAAGAGAAAATGTTGGAGATACTGAACAGGTCTGGCAGCTACAACACTGGCATCTTCCCGGCAATGTGGAAAATTGCCCAGGTATGTCCTGTGCACAAAAAGCAGGACAAATCCAACCCGGCCAATTACTGCCCTATCAGTCTACTCCCAATTATCAGCAAAGTGATAGAAGGGGTCGTTGACAGTGCTATCAAGCGGCACTTGCTCAGCAATAACCTGCTCACTGATGCTCAGTTTGGGTTCCGCCAGGGTGACTCCGCTCCTGACCTCATCACAGCCTTAGTCCAAACATGGACAAAAGAGCTGAACTTGAGAGGTGAGATGAGAGTGACTGCCCTTGATATCAAGGCAGCATTGACTGAGTATGGCATCAAGGAGCCCTAGCAAAACTGGAGTCCATTGGAATCGGGGGGAAACTCTCCGCTGGTTGGAGTCATACCTAGCACAAAGGACGATGGTTGGTTGTTGGAGGTCAAGCATCTCAGTGCCAGACCATCACTGCAGGAGTTCCTCAGGGTGGTGTCCTTGGCTCAACCATATTCAGCTGCTTCAGCAATGACTTTCCCTCCTTCATAAGGTCAGAAGTGGGGATGTTCGCTAATTGTGCAACGCTCAGCACCATTCGCGACTCCTCAGATACCGAAGCAGCCCATGTCCAGATGCAGTAAGACCTGGACAGCACCAAGGCTTGGGCTGATGAGCAGCAAGTATCATTCGCACCACAAAAGTGCCAGGCAATGACCATCTCCAACAAGAGAGAATCTAACCATCTCCCCTTGACATTCAATGGCATTACCATTGCTGAATCCCCCACTATCAACATCCTGGGGGGTCACCATTGACCAGAAACTGAACTGGCCTAGTCACATAAATGCTGTAGCTACAAGAGCAGGTCAGAGGCTGGGAATTCTGCGATGAGTAACTCACCTCCTGTCTCCCCAATGCCTGTCCACCATCCACTAGGCACAAGTCAGGAGTGTGATGGAATACTCTCCACTTGCCTTGATAAGTGCAACTCCAACAACACTCAGGAAGCTTGACACCATCCAGAACAAAGCAGCCCACTTAATTGGCACCCCATTCACCACCTTTAACATTCGCTTCCTCCACTACAAGTGCACAGTGGCAGCAGTGCGTACCATCTACACGATGCATTGCAGCAACACACCAAGGCTCCTTCAACAGCACCTTCCAAACCTGTGACCGCTACCAACTAGAAGGACAAGGGCAGCAGATGCATGGGAACATCACCACCTGCAAGTTCCCCTGCAAGTCACATACCATCCTGACATGGAGCTATATCGCTGTTGCTTCACTGTCGCTGGATCAAGATCCTAAAACTCCCTTCCTATCAGCACTATGGGTGTACCGACCTCACATGGACTGCAGAGGTTCAAGAAGGCAGCTCACCACCACCTTCTCAAGGGCAATTAGGGATGGGCAATAAATGCTGGCCTAGCCAGCATCACTCACATCTCCCAAACGAATTTAAAAAAGCATCTATTGGAGAGAGTTACAGCTAACTTCAGAACTGAAAGAAGGTAGAAATGTGATGGGTTTTATGCCTTTGAAAGAAGGAAAGGAGAAGCAGAACAAAAGGGAAGGTCTGTGATAGGTTCAAGGGCAGGAGAGGTTAAATGACAAAGACGTCATGGAACAAAAGGCAAAGGGATTGGTAATATTTGTAGTAAAAGACAAAGCAGTTGTCCAGAGAGAATGTTAATGGCAGAATAATGAACAGCCATGTCCAAAAGCAAAAACTTGAAAAACAAGTTTAGGTAGCAAAAGAAAAAAATCAAAATGGGGGTCATGGTCTGAAATTGTTGAACTCAACGTTGAGTCCAGAAGGCTGTAAAGTGGCTAATCAGAAGATGAGGTGCTGTTCCTGGAGCTTGCGTTGAGCTTCACTCGAACATGGCAGCATGCCGAGGACAGAAATGTGGGTGTGCGAGCAAGGTGGTGAATTAAAATGGCAAACAAACTCAAGGTCATGTTTGTCTTAGCACTTGAAGATGATACCTTTTAATTGCGAGTTCTCACAATGGTTCTGTAATTGTAGCTAAACTGGAATAAAATGGAAGCACTAACTATGTCTGGACAATTGCAGATTTTTGATGTTATTTGGAGCTGTGCATTGTAGGTTGCGTTGACCTTTTGGGGATCTGGTGGCATTGCCTGTTTTGCCAAGATTAGTCTGAAATAGACTGTTCTTTACCAAATTCAGACTTCTCGCACTCTAGTAGCCTGTAAAAACAATCCAAAGGCCATGTCATATTCTGCGTGATTGGCAATATGTATTGTGGTTTACATTCAAAATGCCTGGAATTCCTTCAGTAACTTGAACTATCTCTACTTCTGTAGGTCTACTGAACATTAGGTTTTGTTTCACCTTAAACCAACATGGGTTGGAAATATTAAATAATGCTCGTCTCATTGAGATCTAGCTCACAATATTCAGATTTTGAAAGAACCAATTGTTTCTGTAACATCTTCATCTGTAGTTGGAGTATTATTTCATTAGCTCAATTGCTATGCTTTCTGCTTGTATATTGGCACAATTCTTTAGCTCAGGGACTATTACTAAAAGTAACCCAAGGTGTAAGACCATTTGAGTTTTCTATTAGATCACTCTCCTCTAACTCTTATGGCTTTACTTCAATTTTTTTTTCCATTGAGAAAATGATAGCTTGCAATAACTACTTGAGAGAATTCACTGCAAATAGTATTCTCTAATGTTGGCATATTGAGGCTACATATTGCTGTAGGCAAACTAGTGAGCTGTATGTAGCCAAGTAGAAAACCAGACTCTCCTTTTCATGATGAACCCATTAATTGACATTGCTTGGTAGACCTAATGTAAGTAAAAGTTTTGCCAAGCACCAAAAGAGGTGTCTTTGTATCAAATTCTAATAACTGTATGTACATTTGGTAAAGCTTCTGTTGCGATTTGAACCAGTAACAATAGATTGGGAGCTGCATTGGTTGAGATTATTCCATGGACAACCAGGATCAGCAATTAATTGAATTGGCCTGTTGCTGATTAGAAATTTCATTTATATAGCACCGTTGCCATTCTAAAGCACTTTTAACCAATTAGTACTTTCCTTTTTAAAGTGAAATCATTTTTGTTACATAGGGAAATATGGCAGCCAAATTAACACGTAACAATGTCCCTCAAACAGTGAGCAATGTGATAAATGGCCAGTTAATCGGTTTTGCAGAAGAGGCAAATGTTGGCCAGGACATTGAGAACTCCCCTGCTCGTCTTCAAATGGTGTCATTGGATCTTTTACATCCACCTGAACAGGCAGAGAGGGCTTAGGTTTGAAGTCTCATCTGAAAGACAGCATATGGGAATGTGGAATTAGTGGAGGATTAGTATAGATGGGTGGTTGATGGTCGGCACAGACTCGGTGGGCCGAAGGGCCTGTTTCAGTGCTGTATCTCTTAAAAAAAAAAAAATCTCTGACAATGCAGCACTCCCTCAGTACTGCACTAAAGTGTCAGCCTAGAGTTCTGCAATATGACTTAGAGGTGAAAATGCTACCACATGCCAAATCGATGGCGTGCTATTCCAATATAAATAAGTGTCACCGTCTCCAGAGCTACAGACTGTAGATTCGGTCTCAGTAGCTTGCTGCACAATGTGCTGTTCAGACTGACTATATTTTTGTGATATGTACCTGAGTCAGTGCATTTCATTGTGTGTTTTTATAGAGGTCTACAATTTGAGAAGTGATTTTGTTTCCCGCGTCCACAGCATTCTTTGTCCTTTTGCTGGACAAGCACCAGTATGGGAGTCATTTGCACGGCAGTAATAATGTATGATTAGACTTGGCTTGACTGTAGTTTCACCTTGGCATGATGTGACTTGGGCTTGGCATTTATCCAGTTGATGGAGACTTCTTGTTTAGTGTCCACATCTGTTGTATGACATTCAGCTAGAGCAAATACATGGACTGGTTTTAAAAGTTCATGTAAGGTGTGGTTTTTCTCCAGAACTCAGCTGCACAAAACTTTAGACAAATATCCTTCTATAATCTGTGTTTTGTCTTCACGACTTGCATCAGAAAAGTTATGTAGAGACGTGCCAAGACATCTACAGATTCATTCTTGTGCAGCCTACCAACATATGATTGATTTATATGATGTATTTTGCATGATCAGCTAGAGCTTTCTCAGCCTGATCACAGTCTGTATCATTTTCACCATCATTTGGTGAAAATCATCAGCTACTTTTGAGAGGGTATTCACCTGTAATAGATGGGAAAGAAGAATTTTAGAGAAATCTCCTAATATGGATTTTACTTATTCTTGTCGTATTACTGTCTTACACTAGAATGTTTTAAGAAAATTGATACTATCTGGTGCATGTTAAATATCTTCAAAATGCTTCAGACAGGCCAGCTTTCTTGTAAGTAATTAAAAGGATAATCATAAAAATTCCTGGTACATTTGGCTTATCTGCTGAATATAGTGCCATTAATAATACAGAAGAAACATTTATATGTTGATTTATCACTTATAAAGCAAAAACATTTCTCTTTTGTTGACTTTCTATAAAATACATTTCCAGTTATTTTGCTTCTATTCTATTAATGCTGCAAGTCAGTTTCTGCAGTAGTTAGTGTATTTTGATTTACGTTAGCATAGAAACAGGCCCACTTTCATTGTTGGATTTAGGTTCACTATCCAATTTTTCAAACCCTGCAGGCATGAATTCCATGCACTTCCATGGTTTTCTAAAGCTTGCAGACTAGAGTATTGGTTTGCTCAGTATTGACAAAAATGAACAGTGCTTCTTTTGTTTGAGTGTTCACAAAACCGTTCACATTCTCCATTTTGTTATTCTTTACAACAATGGATAAATCAGGAAATCAGTTGTCTGTTTAAGAGATTTCTTTCCATACCAAATGAGTTTCATTCTAATGTCCCAAAATATGTTGCTCCCATATGATGATGTTTCTTTCATTGCTTTTGCTATGGCTGTCATCAGTTGTATTAGCATTGCTCCCATACATTGAGCCAAAAACTTTTGGCTTTGTGGATAAAGGTACCATCTGGTTTAGTACGAAGACAAAGAAAACTAGATTATCTAATGTTTGATGTCTGGTGTTTGCTGAGTTACTTGATCTCTGGATTCAATCTGACCTATCTAGCTTGGGAGTTGTGACAATCACATCCTTTTCCCCCTGTTGGAGCAGTTGGTGCTGTGTGCCCTGGGCTGCTGATCATCAACTACCTCCAAGTTTATAAGACTTGACATATTTTTCAGAAATAGAGGAGACCCATGTGCAGTATAGCACCAGGGATGACAATAATGTCTCGAGGCTTCTTTGCATACATACAACGCAGAATCAAGTGTGGTGATTAATTCCTTCACAGACACCATTTTAAAAAAATTTCTAGGGAGAATTGTGATGGTACATTTCTTCCTCCAATTTTATCGCTAAATATTGAACTTTTTTAAAATTAAAAATGATGGTCTCTATGTCCACTTCCAAGGTAATTTAAGGTTTCATTTTAATTTGAATTAATTTTATTAAAGGAAAGTGGAGACACTGGACAAGCTTGGATTTAGGTTAAAAGGAGATTTGATAGAGGTGTTCAAAATTATGAGGGGAATTGATAGAGTAGGTGGGGTGAAACAGTTTCCACTGGCAAGAGGGTCAGTATCCAATGGACACAGATTTGAGACAATTGGCAAAATATTCAGGGAGTAATGCGAATATTTTTTGTGATGTGTTATGATCCGGAATTCATTGCCTGAAAGGATGTGGAAGCAGATTCAATAGTCATTTTCAAAAGGAAGTTGGATATGTATTTGAAAAGGCAGAATTATAGCCAAAAAGTAGGGGAGTGGGAATATTTGGAAAGCTCTTTCAAAGAGGCAACCTGGCATGATGGGCTGAATGGCCTGCTGTCCTATATGATTCTGTGAAAAGCATGTAAACATCTACAAACAAACTTTCCCCAAATTCTTCATATTTAAGCAGACAGGCGTGCAGTGCATTTACGAACAAATGTTTACATCCGAGAAAAAATAGCAGACAAAGAACAGGATGATAGTGAAGTTTTTATAGTGTAATTTTACTATTACAAAAAGGATAATTTGTTTACACTGATTGCTCTTGGTAAAACAAACATGTTTGTATTTGAAGAAAAACTGTTCCATTACCCATGAATAAACTACTCTTAATTATGAAGAATTATGCTCTTTCAGTTTGGAGATAAAGGAGCTCTAAGTTCAGAGATACGTGTTGGTGTTTAAACCATTAATGCATTATCTGTAGTCTCAAGAGTACGTGATCTTTTAGTGTCTTGGCTGGTTTACTTATCATCTGTACACTAGTTTCTTTAAAGACGCAAGCACAGTAACTTAATTTAGTTGCTTGGGACAGTAGCCAAATTTCTATATAATTGCTAATGCTCTCTTTTTCCTGTGTTTCAGTTATTTTCTGTGCATGTTGATTTTATTAAATGTTGCGTTTACATTTCTTGCAAAAAATAATGTATTTTTTGAGGGAATCATTGTTACATTTTCCTTCCAGGATTGTTCGAGTTCCTGTCTAGATGAAAACAAATCTGTATTGAAAGGCATAGTATAATGCGGCTAAGGACTGTACTGCATGGTATTTAAGTATTTATTGGCAGTCAGCATGAGGTCTATAAAACTGTACATATTTGCACAAGTCTTTTCTAGCTTTATATAAAAATCCTTGCTGACCTATCAGATTATTTGTGTCAGATAGTATTACATTAAAAGAGTGCCCCTCCCCCATGAAAATCAGCCACAAAAACATTCAGCATAGTTTTTGGTAGTTCTGTTTTTGTTTAAACAGCAAGGGGTGGTGATATTATAGACAATTATGGATAGGAGAAGTTACTGGGCCTGAACAATGTCAAAGAGCTGAATTGCCAGAAGATACATGCATCAGCTGGCAAAACATTTGTGTGTTAATTCATCTCCTTTGCAAGAGTCTGGCTGAGGAACTCTTTCAAGCAAGCCCCCTGGGTTTACATCAACACTGCTCATTATTTAAATAAATATAAATCAACGTGATAGATAAAACAAGAGGATGTTCCAGCTAATTATAATTCTTTTAACTTTTTTTTTTAAGTTGTACTCACAGACTCCTTTTAATCTTGTAATTAACATCTGGTTATGTTCATATGGGGAATAAGTCTTAAATGTTTTATATATTCTTTTGTTTTATCGTGATCAGCATTTTCTAATCACCTCCCACACTCTTATCATGAGGGCAACCTTCTGCCAGGCACATGCCACTTGAATTGGTTAATAATAACTGTGCAGGATTTGCTCAGGCTGACTTCTGCCACACATCTTCCTTCCATTTAGGGAAATACATGACCTACACTCACTGTCTTCTGTTAACAGCCCAGCAGAAATTTGGATATTGTCAGATCCATGCTAAATATACAGTAGTTGCCTTTTAGAATGTGAAGGTGGCCATATGTTAAGATTATTGAAGTGGTCACTGAACTTAGAATCATCGAAATTTACAGCATAGAAGAAGGCTATTCGATGCATCATGCCCGCACTAGCCGACAAGGAGCCATCCAGCCTAGTCCCACTTTCTGGCTCTTGGCCCGTAGCCTTGTAAGTCACTGCACTTCAAGTGCATATCCAAGTATACTTTAAATGTTATGAGGGTTTCTGCCTCCTATCATCCTTTTCAGGCAGTGAGTTCCAGATCTCCCCCATCCTCTGGGTGAAAACATTTCCCCTCAAATCCCCTCTTAACTTCCTACCTCTTACCCTAAATCTATGCCCCCTGGTTATTGTCCCCTCAACGAAGGGAAATAGGGCCTTCCTATCCACTCTGTCTAGACCCCTCAGAATTGTATACACTTCAATTAAGTCTCCCCTCAGCTTCCTCTAACAATGCAAGGAATACACAATAAATGGTAGGATACTGACAAGTGTAGAGGAACAGAGGGACCTTGGAGTGCATGTCCACAGATCCCCAAGGTGGCTGGACAGATAGATAAGGTGGTCAAGAAGGCATACAGGATACTTGCCTCTATTAACTGGGGCATAGATTATAAGAACTGGGAGGTTATGCTGAAACTGTATAACACACTAGTTAAGCCACAGCTTGAGTACTATGAGCAGTTCTGGTCACCGCATTATAGGAAAGATGTGATTGCACTAGACAGGGCACTGAGGAGATTTACGAGGATGTTGCCTGGACTGGAGAATTTTAGTTATCAGGAAAGATTGAATAGGCTAGGGTTGTTTTCTTTGGAACAGAGGAGGCTGAGGGCAGACCCGATTGAAGGCAGAAACCCTAATAACATTTAAAAAGTACTTGGATATGCATTTGAAGTGTTTTGAACTTCAAGGCTATGGACCAAGAGCTGGAACTAGCGGCCTGCTATCCGACCCGAACCCGACAGGATCCGACGATGTCTGTCGGGTTCGGGTCGGACTGGGCCCATCTTCAGGGTACGGCTTTCGGGCTTGGGTTGGGTCGGGCAGAGTCGAGGTTGCGTCGAGTCAGGTCGGACCGGACACGCACAGTAAGTGCTCTGCCGGTAAGTATTGAAATTTAAAAAAACTTACCTGAGCTGGGAGTCCAAGACGAAACTGAGTCTGCGCAGTGAGCGAGTGACGTCACTATGATGTCATCATGCATGCACTGCAGGTATCTTGCAGGTTCGCTGTCAGGAAGGTAAGTAAAGGGGTGGTCGGCAACGGTCGGGTCGAGTCGGGTCTGACTCGGGGCAAAATCGGAGGGACTCGGGCTGGGTCAGGCTCGGGTCTGCTGTGGTTTGGTCGGGTTCTTTTATCCCGACCTGAGCAGGCCTGTAACTGGAAAGTGCGATTAGGCTGGTTGGCTGTTTATCGGCTGGCGCAGACACAGTGGGCTGAATGGCCTCCTTCTGTAAATCTCAATGATTCTTTCTATGATTCTTTGAACTTCCATATCCAAGAATGTTTGAAAGGTTGTGGTCAGCATTCCAGGACGTGTGCCATCAGAATCCAATTTCTCCTCCACTTAGAATTCAACCAATTTTTTCAGTACTAATTCCTTATCTATAGCTATCCTTTCCAATTCCTTAACCTCCTCTTCTTGTACCTTTTCATTACCACTGCCACAATCTTTGGTGAAAATAAAGAGCAAGTATTTATTTGGAATTTGTGCCATTCCTTCCTTTTTGAGAAAAGTTATTGTTCCATCTCTAACCAGTCCTCCCCTTCTTTAAGCATGAGGAAAAGAAGAGGGGACACTCTGCTCTGCACCTAGCCAGCTCCACCTGCCTCTCTGCAGATTTAGTTGTGGGAATCTTAAAATTCCCTATTCTTCCACTGGCAAAATGATACTGCTCCTTTAACGCATTTCAATTCATAACTTGCAGCTAATCGCCCCTTGGTGACAAAATCTGTCACTGAGTTTATTGTACCCAATCCTGTTCCACCGAAACGTGTAAAATGGAACTTCAAAGCATTGGCTTCCTTAGACTTCAGTGTGTGGAATGCCTTGGATCCATTCACATTCTATTTCGTGAGAGGATTGATTTGTACGCTCATGATTGTCTAGGTTTCTAACTTACCGTTTTAAAACCAAAATAAAGCCTTTAGTTTACTTTTGCAATGAAATTGTTAATGCATTACAGTCTGTAACTGAACCCATAAATTTTATATTTGTGTTATGGAAGCCTTCTGAATAAATCATTGGACCTTTTTGTTTCTTTAACTCACTCTTCACTCCATGATGTAGAGATAATCGAGGTAAGTTTTGCTTAATACTCGAGGATTAACATATTTAAATTAATTAAATGAATACATTTAAATAAAATCAACAGTGATCTTGCCTTCGGGTCACAATCTTCTGAGCAACAGCCCGCACTCACGGGCCTTCACTTTCCCGTCCAGGGAAAGCAGGCGTCACCATGGCGGGGAGGGGGGAGCTTATGATTTTTAGTGCAATGGGGGGGGGCGGCAGGTGTGGCTCTCATGCAAATTACTAGTGTAGGGCAGGGTGGGAAGGGGAGACCTCTGCATTTTGATCAGTTTGGGGGGTGGGGGGGGGGGGGGGGTCAATGTTGAATTTAATTGTTATGGGGTGGGGGGAAGGGGCGATAGATTTATCGGCAGTACACTGGGGGGGCGTGGGGGTAGCCTTTTCAATGACCTCCGGCACCTCAAATACCATAACCTGCAGGGCTACAGGCCAAATGCTGGAAGGTGGGATTAGACTGGGTGGCTTGTTTTTCGGCCAGCACAGAGACAATGGGCCAAGTGGCCTCTTTCAGTGCCATAAACGTCCTATGATTCTATAGCAGGGCTGCCCACGCCATTGCCAGCGTCGAGAGCCCACTCCCTCCATGTGATTGGTGGGGAGGGAGGGGAGGGGGTGGCCCAACTGGCTCATTATCCTGGGCCGTCGTGAGGAAAATCGCGACAGTATGGCAGCACATGGCCTGAATGTGCAGGCCTCTGGCACATTCTCCTCCTTTGAGCATCTCACCTTGTTCCACCCTCTCCCCTCTCTTTCAAAATCATCGTTCTCTGCTGCCCTCCCAAGTACAATAAATATTTTCTTACCATGGTATCTTCACTGCTTTCCTTCCTCAACCTCTGCACCGAACAACTTCTCATCGGTGATTTCAAACTCCATCTCAACTCATCACACTCTCTCTGCTCTGAGTGCACTGCCCTCTTATGCTCCCTAAATCTCTCCCTCCATGTAAACTTCCCAACCCATATTCATGGCCACCTCACGTGGTCTTGCTAGTCCCATCGTATCATTTACAGATAAGACCATCTCTGATCATTTCCTTGTATCATTCTCCACCCACAACCCCCTTCCACACCCTAACCTCTCTGTATCCATCCCTGGAAAAAACTATCCCCCTAGTTCCAATTGCACTTTCAAAATCTCAACTATCTAGCCTTTGGCCCTCCATTCGCCACAACATTTCTGCGGCTACTGATTTGCTCAGCCACACCCACAGCTCCACATTTTGATAACCTATCCCCAATAAAAAGATCAGTCTCTCTGACCATGGCCATTTCCCTGGTTGGGCCCTCATCTCCGCTCCTTTAAGTCCAAGGGATGCAGACTTTAAAGGATATGGTGGACAGCTGGTTCAGCCATCCACTACAGATCTGGCTGGACCACTATCTGGTCCTGCTCTCAACTGCTAAAACTGCTCACTATTCCACGAAACCCCTGGTTTCTTTTTTCTACTGCAAATTGTCATCTTCAACCCCTTTCCCCTGTTCCCCCCACCCTCACCTCCAACAATGTGCAAGGAGCTCATGAATTTCTTTTTCATGAAGAACAAGACCATCCAATCAGCTGCCTCTGCCATGTTCCTCCTTTCTACTAGCCCAGCTGGCCAAACTTCCTCTAATGCTCCCCCTGCCCTACCCTGAACTCGCATCTTTCTCTAGTTTCCCTCCTATCTCCCCTCATGTCCTCTCTAAGCTCATCTTGTCCATGAGACCCACTTCCTGCTCCCTCAACCCTATTCCCACTAAACTGCTGACCAGCCAACTTTCCCTCCTGGTTCCCCTGTTAGCTGAT
Source organism: Heterodontus francisci (assembly GCF_036365525.1). Classification (NCBI taxonomy): domain Eukaryota; kingdom Metazoa; phylum Chordata; class Chondrichthyes; order Heterodontiformes; family Heterodontidae; genus Heterodontus; species Heterodontus francisci. The sequence continues at coordinate 27,856,693 of NC_090393.1, read as the reverse complement.
ATTATAACTGGTTCTCTCTCTCCAGGTGTTGTCTCTATCTCCTTTAAACCTGCCGTCATCACCCCTCTCAAAAAAACCAACCCTTGACTCCGCCACCCTTGCAAACTATTGTTCCATCTCTAACCTCCCTTTCCTCTCCATAGTCCTTGAACATGTTGTCACCTCCCAAATCCGTGCCCATCTTTGCTGGAATTCCATCTTTGAATTCCTCCAATCAGGTTTCCACCTCTGCCGCAGTACCAAAACGGCTCTTATCAAAGTCACAAATGACATCCTATGTGACTATGACAAAGGTGAACTTACCCTTCTCGTTCTTCTCTACCTGTCTGCAGCCTTACCGTGGTTGACCACACCATCCTCCTCCAATACCTCTCCACTATCGTCCAGCTAGTTGGGACTGCTCTCACCCAGTTTAATTCTTTTCTATCTAATCATAGCCAGAGAATCAGTTGCAATGGTTCCTCTTCCTGCTCCTGCATTACCTCTGGTGTCCCCCAGGATCTATCCTTGGTCCCCTTCTATTTCTTGTCTACATGCTACCCCTCGGTGACAGCGTTAGTTTTTACATGTATCCTGACTGCGCTCAGCTCTGCCTCACCACCACTTCTCTCAACTCCTGCACTGTTGCTAAATTATCAGACTGCTTATCTGACATCCAGTACTGGAGAAGCAAAAGTTTCCTCCAATTAAATATTGGGAAGACTGAAGTCGTTGGGGGAAATTTTATGATGCCCGCCATGGCAGATTTTGTGGCGTGCAGGGTGATATAATTAGGTGGGAGGTGTTTTCTGGATTTCTGACAGCGGGATATTTTACAGGAATTAAGTTGGTGGCACGTTTGCGGCATTCCGGGGTTCCCCCGGCGCGATGGCGGATTACAGCCTTGCATTTATTTAAATAACATAAATATTCATTACCATACGCATAGTTACAATTTAGTCCTACCTGCCAGATTAAGTGAATGGCGAGTGATATTCCCATGCCACCTGGTTCACGAATGTTTCAACATGGCGTGCAACAGTCAGATTTGTGCAGTTGAGTCTCAGGTCTGTGCTCTTCTCTGGTTAACTTATCCGCTAAACTAACACCAGCATTGAAATGGATGTTTGCCTCCAGGCTCGGCACCAGCAAGGGTGAATCATCTCCGGCATGGGCAGGGCAACATGGAGGAGCAGGGGAGGGTTGTTGGGGAGGGGAAGGGTGGGGCTGATCCAAGAGCCGGGGAAGGTGGAGTGGAGCGTCCAGGTTGTTGAATGGTTGATGGTGAAGCTACATGTTGTCGGCTGCGGGGCTGGATTAGATCAGTACAGTGTGAAGATATTTGGCAAGGGCCTAAAGGGCGGGATGAGTCCTGGTGAGGTCAGGGAGCTGTGGGGCAGATTGAAGGTACTGGCTAGCAGGGGGGCAAACGGATTCTGAAGTGGAGGGGGGGGGGAATGTCAAGACTAATGCGTGGGTATTCGATAGCTTCATATGGAGGGGAACGGGAATCGGCAACAATTGTCTGTTTGATGTGAGGAGGATCAAGGGTCAGAGTCGGTTTGTCCATAGTAACGGGAGTAGGAACTGGGCGAGGGATAGCATGAATACATTGATGATTACACTGTGCACAGTAATGGGGGGGAGGCTCAAAGGTAACAGAGGGAAGGGTAACGATAACATTGAGGGGCTCAACGGTGATGGGTTCAAGCTGGAAGGTTGCAGGAGGAGGTTGGAAGGTGGGGAGACTTGCCCTGAATTCCACGTGCACCATCTTCTCCAGCGAGAATGGAAACCACGTGGACACTCAAGGATTGTAAGGTGAGTGGGAGGAAGCAAACGACAGTGGGTGTCTTTTCTACCTGCCTGCAATTTGAAGGCAGATATAAGGGAGCTGTTCATTGCCTCCATGTTTCAGCTCAATGTCAACAGAGGGCTGAATCGCCACGCTCTGCTTAGCTATTGTTCAGAAAGGCACAATGACTTGAGTCTCACACACCCAATTTTGTCTAGTACCATGGGAAGAATAACAAAGAGAGAGACTAAGGAGGGCTGTTTTCTCTCAACTCATGATGCCCGAGTGCCAGCAACAGGCAGAACAGGAAGGTGAGGATGCTCCAAATGATAACATTCAGGAATGGCCTTATCGAAGACTGGCACCAGCATGTCCTCAGGACAAGGACAATTATCTTCAAATGTCAGAGAGGCAATGCCAGAGATGCCTAAGGATGTCACGTGAAATGGTCTCAGAAATTTGTAGGATCCTGCAGCCACTCGACTTTGGTGGGAATCCCATGCCAGCTGCCTTCAAGGTGACTGTTGCACTCTATTTCTTTTCCAGTGGCTCCTTCCAGGGATCCACGGACGACAGTGGTATCTCACAGTCTGCGACCCACAGGTGCATCAAAGAGGTGACCAAAGCCCTTTTCAATGAGCCAATGATTTTACCTACTTGCCTGTAGACAAGGACAGCCAGGCAACAAGGTCTACAGCCTTCAATGCTATCACTGGGTTCCCTAGAGTGCAAGGAGTGATTGACTGTACTCAATTGGCCATTAGAGCTTCCTGAGACCAGCCTGCTGTCTTTGTCAATTGCAAAGGCTTCCACTCTTTAAACATGCAACTTGTTAGTGTCCACAGGAGGAATCATGCACGTTTACGTGATTCCCACATTTTGAAGAACTCCCAGCTGCCAGCAGTTTTCAAGGAACCAGTCAAAGTGGACCGATGGTTGATGACACCAGTATGTCATCCCCAAAGTGCTGCCGAAGAGAGGTACAGTGTCGCTCGCACATCCACCAGAGCCATCACTGAACACACCGTTTGCATGCTGAAAATGCGATTCCGTTGCCTTGACCGGTCTGGAGAGGCTCTTCAGTATTCACCACAGAGGATGCCATGAATAATCGTTGTCTGCTGTGCCTGGCACTACCTTGCAATTAGACGCAGCACATTCTGCAGGCGGAGGAACAAGAGAAACACGAGTCCTCCTCAGATGAGGGTGACTATGATGAGGGTGAGGAGGAGGACAACGATGACAATGATACCGTCATCGATATGAGCGCCATGGAGAGACATGCAAGGGACATCGGGGGGAACCTCATTTATCATGTTTCAGCCAACAATAAGCCACATCATCAAGGAAAATTGGGAGGAGAAACATAACAATTCCCCACAGAAATTCCCTTTCGCATGAGGTCTTATTCATTGCTGCAGTCTTAACGAAGCGTTGCTACGCTTTCATGTGACTTGCATTTGAAATCCTCTATGGGCTATATGAATGCGATTACACACCACTGCAAGCAGCATTATGATATGACTGTAGAAAACAAGAGTAAGGCATGACCGTATTGGAAAAAGTTAGTCATTAATAGGAAAACAGCCATCATTCCAATGAGCTATGGACACTGGACATTTCCTGCGATACTTCGCAAGCATCATTGCATTCCTGCCACAGACTTCCAAAAAACATCTTTGTATCCATCTGTAACCAAGCAAAACATTACTGAGAGTGGACCAAAATTTTGCATTAAATAAAAATGTATTAATCTTCTCAATTATCAAAATTTGTACAGCACCCTTGCAACTTTGGGCTCAAAACTTTTTCAATTTCCTTTTTCTCCCACTATGTCTAGGTGTTATCTGACAGCAGCTGAGGTGAAGGCAGTCTGCTTAGTGCGCTGCCCCATTGCTGTGGATGACTGTGGTGGGCGTCCTCTGGAGGAACGGGGCCTTGATGGCTCCATTCTACTGGGGTGTGCAGCCATGGTGCTTGAGTATCCCCCGTATGCTCACCTGCCGGAGGTAAAGAGGTCCATGTTGGGGGGGGGTGGGGATAGAGGATGAGACGCTGCTTACCCTGGGGGTGTCCTGAGAGGAAGACCCCGGGGCAACTGGCACACACTCCCCCTCCATCTGTCTACACGATGGCACCTGCCTGCCTCCCTGAAGGGAAGGAGCACCTGGAGGGGTCCAGGTTCCTCGTTCCCCTCTCGTTTAGACTGCTGCATGGAGCCAATGGCAACAGTGACGGAGTGCAGATCAGATCGCATATAGCTCGAGTGGTCATCCAGACTCACCACAGAGCTCGCCAGACTCTCCACTGAGGAAGCCATATGCTCAAATGCCTGGGACGTGGCAGACGTCATGGCTTGCATGGACGCCTCCATGGCAGGCGCAAAGCCACGCATGACCTTAGGAATCGCTGACATATTTTCCACATGGCTTTGCTGTACATCCAGCAGACTGCTCGTAGCAACAAACAGGATCATCATGAGTGTGGGGCTGAGTAGGGGCCTGGTTTCCAGCAGTATGGCACATGCTCCCTCAGCCACTGGGACATGTCTGTCTCATGACCACCAGCTTGTGACCCAGATTCTAATCTTAAACCCCCCACGGACCATGTGGATGTATCTGCACTGGCGGAGGTGGACGAAGAGGCAGATGATGGTGCACCCTCTGGGGCATTGGCGTTTTCCTCCACCCTAGAGGAGGGTTCTTGGGCCATGTGGCATTCTGTGACTCGAGTGTGGGCACCTGCAGTGGAGACAGAAACAGAGGCACTTTAAGCATGGGCTTCAAATGAGTTCACACAATTTCCTTCAGTTTCCACATATGGCTGCAAGGGCAGAGATGACACTTCATCATTATGCCTCGTGGCTCCTGCCTCACCATCTCCACTCGCTCTGCCTTCCTCCTCTCTAGTGATCTCAGCGGCCTCCTCCTCCAGCTGTGGTCAGCTGCCTTATGTCAGGGACCCCTCCTCCCATCTTAGCACGCTCACGCTGATTGTGGCTTCTTTTAGTCTGCAGCAGACAATGCAGATTTAATGACATGGAAAATGATGCATCTCAAGCATTGCATACATGCATCACCATCACTCATTCTGCAGTGGCTTCCGCACGACACCTCCAATCAGATAAACAATGCCAATCTTCATCTTGGCGCAACATCATTCAGTGAGTGACACCAAGGCTGCTTACACATTCGACTGCATTCCTTGTGTACCCGCTGCCTTAAAGACACAGGCGATAGAAGAAATCAATGGTGCAGCTTCGCCAAGACCACTTACCCTCGTTGATCTGAGCAAGTCATTGATGCGCTTGCGGCATTGCACCCATGTTCTACAAGTGACCCCACAGTTCAAGACCTCCTCCGCTACTTCCATCCAGGCTGCTTTGGTAAGGCAGGAGGGTCTTCGCGGTCCATCTGCAGGGAAGAGGACTTCCTGCCTTTCCCTAACAGCCTGGATAGAGGAGAACCTGCAGGGAGGCACCTGTGGGACGGAACGCTGCCTGCTGGCTGCCAATTGATTCACTTTTGCTGCAGGTAAAATAAATGATGTGAAATGGTGGTGACTTTCACAAAATAAGGGAGGCAAAAACATTTTGATTCAAGTCAAAGCTTCAGTTCAGGTTCGTCTGAAGATACTTGCATGAAAGGAAGGCTGCTGCTCCCTGTGGCTGCAAGCACAGAATATTTTATATCTGTGGTGATCATGGTGCTTGGGGCAGTGACGGCGGGTTCAACCAATGAAAGGTCGCTCCCGTCGCATGATCCCGGGTGTTCCCCTACGCCCGTCATCGCCCGGCTAATTAACATATAAAATCACATGGGAAAGGGAAGTTACGACAATTTCCGGCACTCCCCATCAGGAATGCCGCTGCACTCATACGATTCCACCCATTGGGCTGAATTTTAAATTCCCGCCGGGTGAAAACAATGGAGGCCTAAGCGTGGTGCCTCATTTAAATAGCCTTCCCCACCTCCCCAAAACACTCACCTTATCCACCTGATCTCCACCTCCCCCCCCCCCCCCCCCACCCCCTTCACTGACGTGCATAAACTTTAACCTCCAAACCTTCCCACCATCTCCTACACCAATGATGTTACATTGACCCCGTTTTCCACCCCATTCTCCCCCACACTGATACCTGCTGCCCCCTTTCCCCCCCCCAGTGTCCTGCCTCGTTTCCCTGGATGGGGATCCGAAGGCGCGGGAGTGCCGGCCAGCGGCAGGAAGATCGCACCGGGACAGAAGGCGGTGGCGTGAGTATAATTAATGCACTTACTTTAATTTATTTGAATATGGAAATGAGGGCCCCGTTGCCGAGCAGAGGGGGGGGCCACCACAAGGACTCACCGCCGCCGGTACTATCAGGCCGGGCCCTCCCGGCATTGAGGTGTGTGGCAGTCCTTTCCCGGAGGCATTTTCCGGGCCCTCCTGCCATGAACCCTGACGTCGGTGGGGGGGGGGGGGGGGGGGGTCTGTAAAATTCAGCCCGTTGTTTTCAGTCCCACTCCAAACTCCATTCCCTAACTACTGACTCCATCCCTCTCCCTGGCAATAGTCTGAGATTAAATCAGTTAGTTTGCCACCTTGGTGTCACATTTGACCCCGTGATGAGCTTCCAACCTCATCTTCGTGCAGTCGCTAAGACTGCCTATTTCCACTTGTGTAACATCGCCTGACTTCACCCCTACCTCAGCTCATCTGCTGCTGAAACCCTCATTCATGCCTTCATTACCTCTAGAATTGACTATTCCAATGCACTCCTGGCTGGTCTGCCACATTCTACAGTCTGTCAACTTGAGGTCATCCAAAACTCTGCTGCCTGTGTCTTAACCAAGTCCCATTTCCCTGTCACGCTTGTGCTCGCTAACCTACATTGGCTCCCGGTTAAGCAAGTCTTTAATTTTAAAATTCTTGTTTTTTTTGTTTTCAAATCCCTCCATGGCCCCGCCACTCCCTAGCTCTGCAATCTCCTGCAGCCCCACAACCCTCCAAGATATCTGTGCTCCTCTAATTCTGGTCTCTTGTGCATCCCTAATTTTAATCGCTCCACCACTGGTGACTTCCCTTTCAGTTGCCTCGGCCCCAGGCTCTGGAATACCCTCACTACACCTCTCTGCCTCTCCACCTCACTTTCCTTCTTTAAAGCACTCCTTAAGACCTTCCTCTTTGATCAAGCTTTTGGTCATCAGACCTAATATCTCCTTGTCATGCTTTAGTTTATAATGCTCCTGTGAAGCACCTTGGGATGTTTTATAACATAAAAGCCTCTATATAAAAATAAGTTTTAATTGCTAGTAACTTTTTAAGCGATGAAGATTATAAAACAGCTTATCAGAATTGTACAGGCATTAATTCATTTGTTTGCTTTTTAAACAAAAAAAAACCTCTTAATCCAGTGGCATTCTGGTGGATTTGATGCATTTTCTAAAAGCTAAAAGCTGCTTTTAGTAGTTTTAAAACAACAGTAATCTGATGCGCAAACTTTTCTTTTGTATCTGCTTTTCAGACTTGGAGAGTCCTGTTAATGCCAATCACTTCACTCTCCTTGTATACTGAAAAGAAATATAGCTGAAAAAGCAAGTGACTGTTGCTCAACTCTTCCAGTATGCTTTTATAATCCCATTATAGAGTTAAGAACTCACAGAGTATCAATCATTTAGTATTGCCTCTTCACTGAGTAAATGCTCTATCATTTCTCACAAGATTTGTTTGTAAATAAATATAAACACAAATGGTGCTGAGGGCAATGAAAGCAATTGAATAAGTCGAACAATTTTCTGTCTTGGTTTGGCACACTCCAAATAAAGTCGAAGCTATGATATTTAGTGGCAGAGTGTGGAAATCTTTTCGAAACCTTCTAAAGATTTTTTTTTAAATTTATTCCTCAATGGGAGCTCCATGACAATCTGGGCTACAAATTCAACCATTCAACATACTTGGCTTATACATCTGGTTAGCCTGACCAGATACAGAGCAACAAAATTGGTTGACGTGAAACTGGCTGTTTAATGAGAGTTACATGAGAGAACAACTCAGGAGGGATTGATTTACTTCAGCCAAGTGTCTGCAGGGCTTTGAGGTACCAATTGAAGCTTGTTACAAATTAGATCATTATGAGAATGCTAACAGATGGAAAGATTTAATTAGCTTTGTAAATTCCTTGTTTAGGCAATTTTTATTTTCCTCACTAGGTGCAGAAAGCATCAGTGGCCTCTTGTTTTGATCACTGAAGTGTGAATGGAGTCTTGTGCATTCTCTGGATCTTATCAGTTGCATACTGTCAGGAAAAGTGGGTACAAAGGTCAGCTTGGAGCCTGCTATATCTAGATTCTGTAGTCTGTACAGAGGGAACTTGATCCAATAGAGTTGGTTGTAGCTGTCAAGAAAATATAGGTGTTAGGTTAACTTTTACAGGTGAAAAAAACTTAAATCCAGTATGCTTTGTATCATAATTAGCTGAATTTCAAAGAACATGGGAAAGGTGATGTTTCTTTTAATGAATGTCTTTCACAATACATTATTGTGACAGTAACATTATTCAGGGAAGGTTCACCAGACTTATTCTCGGGCTGGCGGGACTGTCCTATTGAGAGATTGGGGAAACTGGGCCTGTATTCTCTAGAGTTTCGAAGAATGAGAGGTGATCTCATTGAAACCTACAAAATACTTAAAGGGAGAGACAGGGTAGATGCAGGTAGGATGTTTCCCCTGGTTGGGGGGGTCTAGAACCAGGGACACAATTTCAAAATAAGGGCAAAGCCACTTAGGACAGAGATGAGGAGAAATTTCTTTACTCAGGGTTGTGAATCTTTGGAATTCTCTTTCCCAGAGGGCTGTGGAAGCTCAGTCATTGAGTATGTTTAAAGCAGAGATTGACAGATTTCTAAATACCAATGACAAAAAGGGATATGAGGATAGTGTGGGAAAAAGGCATTGAAGTGGATGATGAGCCATGATCATATTGAATGGCGGAGCAGGCTCGATGGGCTGAATGGCCTACTCCTGCTGCTATGTTCCTAAGCTAGTAGAGCACTTCTTTTGATTTATTCATTCATGGGATGTGAGCATTACTGGGAAGGCCAGCATTTGTTGTCCATTCCTAATTTCCCTTGAGACGGTGATGGTGAGCCACCTTCTTGAACTGCTGTAATCCATGTGGTGTAGGTACACCCACTAAAGCAGGATAAACAGGATGCTGATATTTATACTACGTTAGTTCACTGGTAGTGACTTATAGTTTGCTAAGAACGCCTAAATCAAATGTAGCATGGATATAATGCAGAATGTAACTCCCTCTACTCAGCTTAATAAAGATTAATTCCAAGCTCATGTTGAGTACCTTCCATCCATATAATATCATCCTTACAGTTTTCCGTGATTAAGATTACCGATTTGTACATCTGTGTTGTGTTGTGAACCTGTATGCACTGGAAACTGGCCTGTTATTGCCTAAACTAATTCACTGGGGTCCTTATAGCAGGAAAAGACCACATTGACATTCTTAGACTGGACTGCAAGCAATGCAGTGTCTTGGCTAATCAAATGCACATATCTAAATCTTATTGACTCAGCCAAAAGTTAATATATTTCTCGCTTTCTTTTTCAAATGAGTTAAGAAGGTGTAAAATCCTAGAGGGAAAATGCTCTGCAATGATTTTCCCTTTACTTGAATTGCCAAGAAGCCTTGCAAAAGAATTTCCTACTCACCCCTTGCTGTGGCATATATTTAACAGGTTGCAGTTTCTGGGAGATTATTAGCGCAGTCAGCTGATTGGCAACATTCAGTTCATAGTTTCAGCTTCTGCAACTCTTGAGTTTGGTAGTGTTTGCTTGTGAACTTGGAGGTCATTTCCTTCCAGTTGCTTAGAGGATGTAATCGCTTATAATAATAATGTGCTATTTTTGTAGATTTATCAAAATAATGTAACTTCTGTGCTATAGTCCATGAGAGATTTGTGTCTGCAGTTAATAATTTGTTTTCATCTTTATTCTAGTTTATCAAGATGGGGGTGGCGAAAGGGGGGAAAGCTGCAGGTACAGATTGCTCGGAAAACGTTATTACTCGGGTACAGCAAATCCCTCATCTGTTTCAGTTATATTCTCGTCAAAACTTCTGAGGCAGACTACTAGTTTTTTTTTGTTCTGGCGCAAAAGAAGCACATTAAGTTTAGAGTTTTGTTTAAAATCTCTGCTCTCCTCCAATTCTGGCCTCTTGCATATCTTGATTTTAATTGCTCCACTATTGGTGGCCATGCCTTCAGCTACCTAAGCCCTAAGCTCTGGAAGTAACTCCTTTAAACCTCTCCAACTCTCTACCTATCTCTCCTCCTTTAAGTCGCTCCTTAAAAACTACCTCTTTGATTTAACTGTTCCAATATCTCCTTATGTGTCTTGCTGTCAAATTTTAGAGAGTCGTAGGGCTGGATTTTGTTCCCAGCCTGACGCCACGTTCTGTTGGGGGGGGGGGTCCGGAAAATTGGAGCGGCAGCGGCCGCCACAGAACCCACCGCCACAGAACCCACCGCCAGGATTGTTGAGCCCGATCTTCCCAGTGGCAGGGAAACTCTGTGGCGGCCCCTCCGCCATTCTGCGATGGGACCCTAGTTAGCATATTTAAATTACATATTTGCATGAATTAAAATCTAAGCTGCAGCGATCTTACCTTCAGTTCCCAATCCTCAGCACGACGAGCGGTATTCACGCACCTTTACTTTGCTCGGGGAAAGCTCATACCACCGAGGTAGGGAAGGGGTGAACTCTGGACTTTGTGTATAGGGAAGGGGGAAAGGGGGCAGCTATGCACTTTGTCTGTTATCAGCTTGGATAAAAAGCAGTGCTGGCAATCTTTTAAAAATGGCGCCAGCACCTGCTTCCGCAGCAGTGACACCGTGAACAGCGTCGCCAATGCCACCCCCACCACTTGATTTTGGGGGAGATGGGAGGCAGAGATTGCCATGAATATGTAAAGTGGCCGCCTGCCGCAAAATCGTGGCAGCTCAGCGGTGCAAGTCCCACACGGGGCAGCCTCCAATTTCTGCACAAAACCCAGCCCACAGAGTCGTTTATGGCAGCTCTCCACGGAGCAATCCAGTCAGTCCCACTTCCCTGCCCAATCCCTGTAGCCCTGCAAATTTATTTCCTTCAGCTGCCAATCCAATTTCCTTCTGAAATCTTTGATTGTCTCCGCTTCCACCACCCTCGTGGGCAGTGAGTTCCAAGGCATTACCACTCGCTGTGTAAATGGTTCTTCCTCACATTCCCCCTGCATCTCTTGCCCAAAAACCTTTAATCTGTGTCCCCTGGTCCTTGTACCATCAGTTAATGGAAACAGTTTTTCCTTGTCTATCTAGGCTCCCTGTCATAATCTTGTACACCTCTATCAAATCTCCCCTCAATCTCCTTTGCTCCAGGGAGAATAATCCCAGCTTCTCCAACCTAACCTTGTAACTAAAATCCCCCATCCCTGGAACAATTCTGGTTAATCTCCTTTGTACCCGCTCAAGGACCCTGACATCTTTCCTAAAGTGTGGTGACCAGAACTGGAAGCAATCCTCGCGATGGGACCTAACCAAAGCTTTATAAAGATTCAGCATAACTTCCCTGCTTTTGTACTCAATGCCTCTATTTATGAAGCCCAAGATCCCATATGCTTTACTAACCATTCTCTCAATATGACCTGCCACCTTCAAAGATTGGGGCACATGCACCCCCAGGTCGCGCTGTTCCTGCACACTCTTTAGTCTATATTGCCTCACCCTATCCCTTCTGCCAAAATGCATCACCTCACACTTGTCTGTTTTAAATTCCATCTGCCACTTGTCTGCCCATTCTGCTAACCTATCCATGTCCTGTTGCAGGCAATTTGTATCATCCTCACTGTTTGCCATTCCTCTACGTTTGGTATCAGTTTAGAGGGAACATGGCTTCAGGGTACAGTAGCATATTGGTTATGTTACTAGACTAGTAATCCAGAGGCCTGGACTAATAATCTGGAGATATGAGTTCAAATCGCACCATGGAAGCTGGGGAATTTAAATTCAGTTAATTAAGTAATTCTGGAATAAAAAGTTGGAGTGAGTAATGGTAACCATGAAACTACCAGATTGTCAACAAAAAAAATCTGGTTCACTGATGTCCTTCAGAGAAGGAAATATTCCATTGTTACCCAGTCTGGCCTATATGTGACTCAGATCCTCCACAGCGTGATTGACTCTTAACTGCCCTCTGACCCAGCCTCGTAAGCCACTCGGATGTATTCAAGAAGTCGTCTCCCTCCACCTTCTCAAGGGCAATCAGGGATGGGCAATAAATACGGCCTTGCCAGTGACACCCGCATCCTATGAATGAATTAAAAACATGAAGAGATCATCATAGAACCTGAATATTTATTCCTTTAAAGATATAGGGCAGGATTTTCCCTGTGGGATTCTGAACCCCGCCATCGGGCTGAAATGTGGGTCAGGAGCTCGGACTGTATGGGAAACAGTCACTCAATGTGATTTTCCCCAGGACGGCAAATTAATGGCCAGAGGGTGGCCCCCATCCAATTAAGGACAGTGGGTGGGCTCTTGAAGCTGGAGGACCAATCAAAGGCCATCCAGCTTGAAAGGGGCAGCACACTGTGATGGCAGGCAACCCTTTCTCCAATTTTTTATTATTTAATTTAAAAAATGGATTTTGCAGCAAGACCACCACTCTGGGTAGGGGGTGGTAGGAGGGACAGGGGAACCCCTCTACAGGGTGGCCTGTGGCTGCTGTTGCACCAGGCAGGTAGAGAGAGCTTCCAGGCCTGCCTGGAGCACTGCCACCTCTCCCATACCCATCCCCCCACCCCACCCCGCCCACTGTCTGCCACTGAGAGGCTCCGTCCAGGCACCTAAACTGTCCCCCACCGCCCGCGGAAGAATCCCAGTCAGCCTCTTTAAATTGGCCTTAAGTGGTCCTTAAGAAGACATGTCGGCTTCTGCCATCCCCCATCACACCTCCACGAAAATGGCCTGGGGGCAAGATGGAGCCAGGAAACCAGCAAGCCAGCTGGTGGCGCTATTGTTCGCTCCCACCTGCCTCCAATCCCAGCCCTGGTGAGGCTAAAAAAATCAAGCCCATAACTTTATTTTTATCGCACAAAATCTGTTTTTGTCTTCAGAGTTAGAGAGAGTTAAGACTGTGTAGGTGTGGAATTGCACACTAATTTTTAAATATCTATGTACTAGATCAAGGTTGTCCAACATACGGCCCGTGGCCCAGACTCCGGCCCTCCAAAGGTTTCCATCCTGCCCGCGGATGTAAACTGCTGGAATGCCAGGTACCTCAGCAGGCAGCTATAGGTTTGTTCCAACCCCGTCCCCACCCAACATGGCTGCGCCCCGCAGAGAAGTGGTGTTCATAGCCTGCCTCTATTTTGCACATTTACGGGGAGTGGGCAAACATGGAGTGGGTGGGGGGGGGAAGAGGGAGGCAGAGTGTGGGGGGAGAGAGAGAGAGCAGGGGGAGAGAGACAGAGAATGGGGGGAGAGACAGAGAGCATGGAGGGAGAGGAAGACGGAGAGGGTGGGGAGGAAGAGGAAGACAGAGAGAGTGGGGAGGGAGAGAGAGATGAAGGGAGTGTTACGACCAAGACGGGAGCAATGCACTGTCAATTCAGTCCCATCACTCCACAGGTTGCAGCATATTATTAAAGTTTTCCCACCAAACCGGAAAACAGCTAAATTAAACACGCTAGCAACCCCCAGAATAAAAACTGACCAAAACAGGTACCTTTAGACTACAATAAATTAACTATTTATTAAAAAACTAAATCTTAAACTCTATTAAGGTTACCCTATGTCTAAGGACCTTATAACTACTTATTTTAACCTAATTCCCCATTCACACACATTCAAAAACTAATGGTTAACTGATTTTTAAAAAAGAATAAAAATTTAAAAATTAGGTATTCCTTCAGAATAAATTAATAACTGGGTTGTTCATCTTTGTGGGTTACATTCCTGATGGGTGAGGTATCCCAGTGTAAAAAAAAATCAAATGCCACTCGAAGTCTCCATGCAGATTTGATGAAATAGTCTCTTAGTAGATAGGCATTCAAAGCAATTCGGCTGCAGCAGGCATCAAACAGTTTTTTAAACAATGAGCACAGCAATAGATCTACTTGAATTTTTAAAAATTGGCAGTCTCTCAGTCAAAACTTTACTGTGAATTCCAACAAACACAATCGGTCAAGAGAGATTCTATCTTGAAGCAAAGACTTCCTGGCTTGGAAGTAAAGAAAAGGAATTTTGCTATCTCCAGCAATACAAATGGTCTCTTCAAAGGGTTTTTTTCCTCCTTAGGCAACTAACTAGGCCTGTAGCTCCTTGTAGAATTTCTGCTGAGAAATAGACAACTCTTTTTCCTTCAGTAAGCACACTTCACTGGTGTCACTCTAAACTGGTTTCAGCTGGTTTTTACACACCATTAAATTTAAACATTATACCATGTGATCTCCTCATTCTCCTGTTGCCTAGGTGACAAATGCAGCTTTGGTACACTGTTTGAATCAGTGTGCCTTTAAGACTCTGTTAAAAACAGAGGAAAAAATAAATTCAGTTCCGTGACAGGAGGGGGAGAGAGATAGAGAGAGAGAGCGGGGGGAGAGCGGGTGAGAGAGAGAGAGAGCGGGGGGAGAGCGGGTGAGAGAGAGAGAGAGCGGGGGGAGAGCGGGTGAGAGAGAGAGAGAGCGGGGGGAGAGCGGGTGAGAGAGAGAGAGAGCGGGGGGAGAGCGGGTGAGAGAGAGAGAGAGCGGGGGGAGAGCAGGTGAGAGAGAGAGAGCGGGGCGAGAGCAAGAGAGAGAGCGGGGGGAGAGCAAGAGAGAGAGCGGGGGGAGAGCGAGACAGAGGGAGAGCGAGACAGAGCAAGAGCGGAGGGAGGGAGACAGAAAGCAGGGGAGAGAGACAGAGAGAGCTGGGGGGAGAGAGAAATGCAGAGAAGGAGAGGGAGGGAGAGAGAGAGAGAGGGAAGAGAAAGAGATCTAGATCATTCCTGACAGATGGACATCTATCCAGAATACTCCACATCGCTAGATCAAGTGCGTGGGCACAGAATGAGTCCTTAGGCAAAATACACAATGCCAGGTATCTCACTAGAACAGTGTTCAACATAATGATGAGAAAGTAAGTCAATAAATTAGTCTTCTCACTTAAAGCTTCTTCTCAAAAATGCATGTTTGTTGTTTTAATAGTAAGATAAATTTTTAATGCCTTTATCTTTTTGAAATTTTCTCACCAGCCCCCTATGTAGGACAAAAATTATAATGTGCCCCCCCCCCCCCACGCGAAAACATTGGATACCCCTGCATTAGATAGTACCCTATGGTGTTTCTAACAAAGGAAAACATTGCCTCCCTTATTGTCTCCATTGCTGTCTGTACTTGTCACAAACCCTGCTTTTTATTTGCTCTTATTTTCTGATATTGCCACTGTATCTTGGACTTCTTTTCACTTATTTTTCGTCACTTTTTTTTCTCTCTTCCTCTATAGGGAGAAAAAAATGGGCAAATGCTTATGTGTTGAAATAGCTAATGATGAAGTTGAAAGAGATCTAGGGCCCTGGTACACTTGACATTCAACACATTCAACCACTGTAGTGCAGTATCAACAAAGCAAATAGAGTGTTGAACTACATAGTCAGAACAGGAAAGAATAAGTCAGAGGAAGCCATGCTCGTGCTCAGACTGTATAATGCTCTGCTCAGAACAATCTGATCATGACCACACAAAGATATGCCAATATTTCAGAGAAGAGCCATAAAGCTAAACCTTAGTGTCAGCAGGTTGAGATACAAGGAAAAGCTGGAAAAACTGGGCTTTTCAGGTTCAAAAGAAGGTAGTTGAGGAATGACCTTCTGGAGAAATATTAGGATAAATGATATGAAAGTGATGGATCTAAAAAAATTACTTTTGGACTAAATTTCAGGTCGGGCAAGAAGATAACAATTCAGCTTAGTTAAAGGCAAGTTTAAGCCTGAGGTCAGAAATTCTTTTTCACGCAGAGAGTGATCAACACATGGCATGGACTTCCAGATAGAACAACCGAGGTGAAAACCCAAGGATTATTTAAGAAAAAGCTACAATGGGGTGACTGTGTAGGTTCTTTCTAGATGGGTGTACTAAAATAAGCCAGATGGTCTTCCTCATCCATATTCATCTTGTGATTTTTTTCCTGTAAGTTTTTACTCTTTTGAATATCTGTCATTCTTTCTTGTATGCCTCTCAGTTTTCTCACCTTTCTGTACGCCTCCCAGTCTGGAAGTCTCATAAGTCAGACAATTAATTATTCTATATTTAATGTCCACTTCAATTAGATATGGAATTGTTCAATGTAAATATACCAGATGAGGCTCAACCTGGAGCTGGTGAGGGAAACTATGACTAACTCAACTGCAATTTACTCATCTATTTCTTTTAATACCTGAGGTGGAAACCATCAGATCCTGGAGATTTGCCCATTTTAAGTCCCATTATTTTCTCTATTATCATTTTTTTAAACTTGTACTAAATCCAATAAATTCCTCACCTCAACTTATCTTTAGTTTCCCTTGTACCAGTGACATTTTCTCCTCTTCCTCTACTGTGAAGGTGGATATAAAGTATTCATTTAACAAGTCTGCCATTTCATTATTTTTCATTATCATATCGCCTATGCCTGTCTCTAATGGCCCTACATCTCCTTTACCACTCTTTTTCTCAATTTATTCATAAAAGCATGAACTGTTAGACATGAAATTCCTTGCAAGGTTTTGCCATATTCCCTATTTGCAATTCTTACTACTTTTTTGTATCCCTTTGTTGCACTCTTGCATTCTTCTGGATTTCTACTTTTCCTTGCATTTGTGTAGCTCCTTCTTTGAGCTTGATACTGTATCTTGCCTCATTTTGTTGACCATGCTTAACTATAGAGTGAAGATTTTGCCCTTTTCGGGTATTTACTGGTTTCGTGTTGCACTAAATACTTCTTTGAATACAACCCCTGCTTGTAGGTATACCCATTAACAATTCAGCCCAGTTTACTGTGGTCAATTTATTTTTCATTCCTTTAAAGTCACCCTTACTTACATTTAAAACCTTAGTTTGTAACTCTCCCTACTCCCTCTCAAACTTAACATCAAATTCAGTCATATTATGGTCAGTGTTTGCAAGATGTTTCCTTACCGTCAGATTGTTAACTAATTCTAGCTCATTGCCATCAGTAGTGACGAGCAGAGTTTGAAATAATGGCAGCTTGTACATCAAAAGGGACAGGGTCCATTTGCAGGAACAACTGTTAAGTGAGAAAATGGTTTAATAAAACCATTGTTAAACAGTTGTAAAAATATCCCATTTTCAAAGTTAAGTGTGTATTCTCCAAAAGCTTTTTCTTTTTCAAGGTCCCAGAATAAATCCCAACAGTAGCCATGCTTTTTTCTTGGTGTTTCAAAAGGAAGTTGGAGCTGGAATTGGCCAGCGAAGGACATTTCCAAGTGTTTTTGGATCAGACACATTTCTGGCTGAATTTCATCACCCAAAAAATAAATCCAAAGCGCACAATAACACTTGGCAAATCTGACTAAGGATAGTTTTGTGAGGGTATTCTTAACAATTCGATTTCCCGCTGTCAGTGATAATTAGAATGTTGGGCATCTAGCAAATTTGGATGTGATTGGAAAACAGAGCTGATGCCAGGGCACTGAGAGTATTTGGCAGCAATACCAGCAGCTATACTTTCATTAGGTGAAGCTCCTATTTGATTTTTCAACTTGTCTCACTGGACCAGTGCTTATTTATCAGTGATTTTGTTCCTAAAATGTAATATTCCATTTTTTGATTAGAATTTTAAATTGCATTTTCACTTTTCTATGTTGTGTGCAAATATAATTCCAAATGTTAAATCGATACATGTGATTGCAATGATTATCTGATGAACATTGTAAAAGCAAAGGGAAACAATGATTTTTCTTGTGATGGTTCTCTAATATACAAGATTACAGTAGATTTTAAAAATGTGTAAGAATTCACAGCAGGGTCACCCCATTTACATCCCCCTGATGTATGACCTTGTTCATCTGTAAATGTAAGTGTCACAGAAGAATAGAATAAAGCACAGAACTGATTTAGCATTTCCTGAATTATGCATTCTATGTTTTGTTGGATGTAATGCAAAAATGTTACAATGGACTGTTTGTTCCAGGCTGAAACCAACAATGTCAAGACTTGATTAAGCTCCAGTAAGACTATGTTGCTGTTATTATATAGTTATTTAGCTCTATAATGAGCTCCTTTAAATGATGAATTATTGTTCATTGTTCTGTAAAAACATGCATTCATACCAAAAAGAGAGAGCTGAAAGGCAAACCTTTTTCTGACAGTTCTGTCTTTGCAGATTGATCTAAAAGATTGACACTGATCTGCAGAGGCTACATCTAAAGGGTTCTGCTGAAGTGTAAGAGATAATGTACAAAGGCTGTTGTATCAATACTGTTGGACAAGGACAGTTCAAATAATTGACATGCTAGACATTTTTGACACTACCCCTCTAATCACTTGATACATTGTTTTGAGACCTCCTGATTTAAATGTTAGAATTGGGTGTTTTCTGCACTTGTAGAAAACCATTTGTACTCAAGTTGCATAAAAATATCCCTGCTGGGAGTTTCCTGGATGGTCCAGTGGGCTAAAGTGCTAGATCTTGTTTATTAGAAGATCCCTGTTTTGAGCTGGACTGTGCAGAGTTTGCAGATCTCAGCTCGGTTGCTGCAATTGGTCTTAATGCTCTGGAGTAGGGGCAGTAAAAGTTAGCCAGGGATCTGGGGTCTGATCACTATAAGGTGACCCTGCTGGAAAATATCCGTGCGTGTACGTTGAAAGAGGACAGGACTGGACTGGGTTTCTCTGCATCTCCCAATGGTCAAGTAACCTGTACATTTTGATGGTCTGGGGTTACATGAAGAATAGTTGTTTGGGTGAGAAGTTCAAGGGTTGTTGATGCTTCTACAGCCACATTGAGCTTTACATGTGTATTATTGACTGTGTAGTCTTTTTTTTATTATGAAGTAGCTTTAAATTCCTCATTTTTCATAGTTCTTGTAATCATTATTTTGTATTACATGAAGTTATACCAATTTGAATTTGACCATAAGTGTTGTATGTTCACTTGCTACAAAATAAGCAACTTAATGATTTGTAACTGAGTTGCCTGGCCAAATGTTTTCTTGGACTGGGCAGGCTGGAAACAATTGAAGACATGCATGCATGCAAGAGAAGACTATTTAGTTCAGATCACAGGGAATTCTGTTGTTATACGCTTGGATAACTTTTTTGTATAGTTAGACATTAGGATGTACAGGCCCACCCATCAACCTAAGATATTCAAATCATTTATGGGAGTGACTTGGCACTGCTGTACCAGAGAGAATACCTATGACAAAACCTTACATCTGTGACACTGTTCATGGCAACGCAATTTTTAAAAAGAAAACTTCGCTCCTAATTTTATCCAATTACTGTTCCGCCTATGAAGGTGGGGAAGTGATTACATGGGCACCAGTGACCCTCTGATAACTCATCCGAATGACCAAATCTCAAACATGAAGCTAGAATATCCCATCCTTAATGATAATGCACCCATATGCATTTCAAGTGGGCACTGGATATTGATTGGGAGGAGGAGCTATGGGCTGGATTTTCCCTATCCCATAGAGTCCGGGTTGAAGGCCGGGGGTGGGGAGGGCAAGGGGCTGGGAAACTAGATGGGACCACCAACACATTCCCACCTCCAGGAGGGGTGGGCTGGGAAGAGGGTCAGCTGCCTACTCCACAGAGGCAAGCAGGCCATTAGACTAATTATGGCCCCACTTAGGGCCCCCGCCGTGTGCAGTGTCTGCCAACTCACTCAAGGCGGCCTCCCGGCCCCAGACCGAGGGGCCATCGGAGATGGAGGCTCTGTGTCCCAATGGCAGGGCTATGGGGATAAAAGGCTGCAGCCCCATCCTTCAGTGGTCCTCAGAGGGGTTTCCTATCCACCCCGATGTCCCTATCGGCTTCAGGCATCTTTATTTCATTAATTCTATGTAGGCAGCCGAGGCCTTCTCGTTGTTGAGGCACCTTTGCACTCACCTGCCTTCTTTGGCAGTGCCCACCTCTCCCAGTAGGGCTGTCAGCCTGACATATGGGCCCTCTGATTGGGTCTGCAGCCTCGGGAGCCTGTCTGCCATCCTTAATAGGCTGGTGAGCGTGGAATCAGCCAATTAGGAGGCTGCCTCCCAGAAGGATCGGCTGGCAGGCGTGCTGACAGCATGGGTGGTTTCAGGACCCCCCTATGGGCCCAACATCAGGGTGCCAATGCCTGCCAGAAATGCCAGCCCTATATCTCTGTTTCTTCCCTGTCGCTCACCTAGAGATACAGGTCTGTCATTGAACATCATCCCTGGCCCAGCTGAAAATAGCGAGCTTGGTACAGGTCAGGGATCAAACATGAGAACTCCTCACTCTTCAGCAACAAGCACAGTGTACCTATTGGGAGCTATAATCCAAACTTTTAAAGGCACTTTTACTATGATATTGGACCATTGGTGGCACCAACGTGGCACTCCTCCTGGTACATTACAATATAAATGAAAAAGTCACAGCTCACATTGTGTCTTACATAGGTATCAGGACATGGCAAATGCAAGTTTCTTTCTGTTAATACTGTGGGGCAGACAGCATTTGGGTGCATTTCAAAAGTGGGGAGTAGTGATCAGAAATGACAGGTCTGCGTTTGATCATCACTCTTCTGGTGTCTGAGCACCAGATAGGTAGGAAAGTAACTTGTGAAGAGGACATAAGGGAGCTACAAAGGGATATAGATAGGTTAAGTGAGTGGGCAAAGACCTGGCAAATGGAGTATAATGTGGGAATGTGTGAAATTGTCCACTTTGGCAGGAAGAATAAAAAAGAAGCATATTATCTAAATGGTGAGAGATTGCAGAGGGATCTGGGTGCCCTAGTGCATGAATCATAAAAGGTTAGTATGCAGGTACAGCACATAATTAGGAAAGCTAATAGAATGTTATCGTTTATTAAGAGGAGAATTGAATTCAAAAGTAGGGCGGTTATGCTTCAGCTGTACAGGGCATTGGTGAGATCACATCTGGAGTACTGTGTACAGTACTGGTCTCATTATTTAAGGAAGGATGTAACTACGTTGGAGGCAGTATAGAGAAGGTTTACTAGACTAATACCTGGAATGGGCGGGCTGTCTTACGAGGAAAAATTGGACATGCTCGGCTTGTATCTGCTGGAATTTGGAAGGGTAAGAGGCGACTTGATTGAAACATATAAGATCCTGAGGGGTCTGGACAGGGTGGATGTGGAAAGGATGTTTCCCCTTGTGGGAGAATCTAGAACAAGGGGTTACTGTTTAAAAATAAGGCGCCGCCCATTTAAGACAGAGATGAGTATTTTTTCTCTCTCAGTGGTGAGTCTTTGGAATTCTCTTCCTCAAAAGGCAGTGGAAGCAGAGTCTTGAATGTTTTTAAGGCAGAGGTAGACAGATTCTTGATAAACAAGAGGGTGGAAGGTTATCAGGGGTAGGTGGAAATGTGGAGTAATCAATTCAGCATTGAACTTATTGAATGGTGGAGCAGTCTCGAGGGGCCGAGTGCACTATTCCTGCTCCTAATTCATACGTTCGTATTTCATGGTGTCACAAAAACGTGCTAGGTCGAATGATGGTTTTTCAATCCACTGGCTGGAAACCTGAATGTTAAACTGGTAGAGACGAACCACTCAAACCTTCCAGGCGTTGAACTCTGCCTGCTGACTGGGAGCACCAAGGCATTTTTCCTGCTGCAGACAGTAGTGTTCAGTGGCTTAATTGATCTGTGTTTGATTTTGTTCACCAATCGATGCTTACTGTGCTTAATTACTTAAGCCTGGGGGGGGGGGCGGCAGGAAGCTATTGAGAAGAGCCAAGTTTCTGGAAAGAACAGAGACCCCGCCCTTGAACAAATTTAGCCACATTGCTAACTCCTGGAAAACCACCGAATCAGCGTTCGCATCTACAAACCGGAAGCCTCAGGACCACCAAAGGAAAGTTGCACAATCACTGAATTCAGCCTGAAGCCAACGAGTCACTAACCTCCACAGACTGTATACACCTTTTATTTCCCTCGACTCTATTTCGACCAATCTATCCTTCCCCACTCTGTAACCTAGTTGTGTGTGTGCTTGAGAGAAAGTTGGAGCATATTTTATTATTACTGATTTAAGTACAATAAAGCTAGCCTCTTTCTTAGTTAAACTCAAGAAGACCTGTCTGATTGGCTTTTTTTGTGATCACGGCGCATAAGCAAGTAAACATTCACTGAATTGGCAAGTATATCCACTTAAAGAAATAAATCTGTTGTAGTCAAACAAGGAGAGGGAAAAGAGGGGAGCCCTTCAAGCCCTCCTCACCTGATAGTAACAATGGGCTGAATGTGTTGTTGCAGAGAACTGGATCAAGTGTCAGCAAAATTATCGTTTGCTATCCATTACTATTTCTAGATTTTAGCAGCTGATTAGCTATGCATTTCCTTCTATCCCCAATAGACAGTGCATTACATATTTTAGCACCTTATTTAGGTATTCTGTCTCTACTTTTTTCCCCTTTCCCCATATTGTCCTGAGATTACTAATATAAAGTTACTTATCTTGATTGTTTCTGTGTCTTGATTCTGATATCTGTCATCCATGCATTGTACAAGTAAATTGGTACCATTTTTACCATTGTTTTTATTTTCAACATATGTGAAGATGCCATATAGAACCTTTTCCATTGTTCTTTATCTACTGAATTGTGAAGAGTGGTTTACTTTGGGAAAAGTTCACATCTTTTCTCTGACAGACATGCTGTGTATTTCCATTATATCAGATTTCTCCCCACGTTTAGGTTTTACTTTTTATTTCCACTGAGGTTTTCCTGTTCTGTTGCCCTCTTCCCTGCTACGCTTGAAACTCTCGCGGTTTCCTGCAACTGGAAAGCAAAATAAATTGCTGCCATAAGCTCTATTGCCATATGCCATTCCATTTATAAGATGTTTAAGAAAATATTTGTGTTAGGCCTAGAAAGGGGGATGTTAAACTTGGTATGCTTGACCACAATTTTGATATGTTGTAGTGCAAGTCACAGGTAAATCTTGCTTGGGTTTTGTGCATGTGTGTGTAATTCCCCCTTCGCCTGAAGTTGTTGATTCTACACACTGTTGCAGTCCTCCAGTACCTTGCCCAAGTGGTTGCTCTTCAGTTATGTCTGGATAGCGTGTGCAAACAAAGTACTTAATCATGAGGGTTATCGTTATCGTAGCTAAGTTCCATCCTATCACTGCCTTAATTCCACATGCGCTTTACCCCGAGATCGGGAACCTTGGCAGGTTTCTATTCTTTTGCTTGCCAACGGATGATAATTTTAGCCCTCTGACTGTCACCCAACTGATGTTAATAAACTCAACACAAAGGGGGAGTTGAACCTTAAGCTTCCTTGATTAATGCTGTCAGTACTACTGTACATGGTGCAAGTATCTACCGAGATATCCAGAGTAACCCAAAAGATAAGAGGCAACTCTAGAATTTTTGGAACATGGGTGATAAAACATCGTGGTAACAGCATTAAAGTAGAGAAACTGATTATATTGAAGAGTCGTAAGATATGATTTACTTGATTGAACTGGCCTCATAATTAAATTAGATGAAATGTAATCTGCGTTTTGCGAGGACACAGATTTTCTGTGACACCTATTTGTAGGTTCACAGAGCATTCACTAAATTACCAATCAAATATAAAACTTTGAGGGGCTAAAAATGATTTCTGTATATATGCACCAAGAGTCCTCCCCCCCCCCCAAGTTCAACATGAATTTTATATGACGTGGACATTCCTTCAAAATATTGGCCTTAATGGGTTATATCATTCAAATAATGAAACACAAAATGTCAGCTGGGCTTCCTTTTCTAAATTTACCTTCGAATATGTAACCAGTTCTACTTGTCTGCTTTAACTAAGCCTTGGGTGGCATTTAAGCAGAAGCTGACCTTCTGATCCATTTCATTAAAGGCGTTCTTTCATCAATTAAACCCATCCTTCAGGCATGTAATGTAAACTCTGTGTTATCCAAGCAAACTTTAAGTCCATTTAAACTAGTCGTGATATGTGATGGAACTTTTCTTTCATTCGAAATAGTATTGTTTCTAACCATTACAGCAGCTAGACACATTAGTGAGCTTCAGGCGTTAAATAAGGATTTTCTAGTTTTATATGGATAAAGATCAGATGTCATCTGTTCCAGCTCTAAATTTCTCTCCAAAGTTATCTTTGACTTTGTTCCATCCATAATTATATCGAATATCTGTGCACTGAGTGTAAATTTAATTGGATGATGCATGCAGGATTGTTCATTTCTACAAAGGCCGTCTATAATTGTCATGGTGTTTGGGTCTATTATAATGAAGGTAAGCTGCCTTTTTAGTTTTGTAGGGCAGCATGTATGATCTCAACAAGTTATACAATCATTAAGGCCTTAACAGTAAATTACATTGCAGAGGCAGTATTATAAATGGCTGTAGCTATGGTGTGCTAGCATAGTGGATTGGAGCATTGCTGTGCATCACCATTACAGAGGAATGCAGGCCCCTGCCACCTACTTCTTGATCTCAGCCGCTTAGCTGTTGGAATTGAAGAGTTGCTTTAAAAGGCCATCTCCGAGAGAGAGCCATTCCAATAAAGACTATAGCGCCTTTCACAATTTCAGGACATCCCAGAGTGCTTTACAGCCAATGAAATACTTTTGAAGTGTAGTCACTGTTGTAGTGTAGGAAACACGGCAGCCAATTTGCACACAGCAAGCTCCCACAAACAGCAATGTGATATTGACCAGATAATCTGTTTTTGTAATTGAGGGATAAATATTGACCAGGGCACCGGGAATAACTCCCCTGCTCTTCGAAATAGTACCACGGGATCTTTTATGTCCACCTGAGAGAGCAGACGGGGCCTTGGTTTAATGTCTGATCTGAAAGATGGCACCTCCAATAGTGCAGCGCACCCTCAGTTCGGCACTGGAGCGTCAGCAAAGCTTCTTGTGCTCAAGTCATTTTGTGCTCAAGTCTCCAGACTTGAGCTCACAACCTTCTGACTCAGAAGCCAACTACCAATTGAGGCACAGCTGACACAAGCCCAGGGTATATTCATGCACTTTCATATGTACAAGGTCATATGTGAGGGTTTCAAAAAAGTATGTAATGACACTGACATTTTACATTTACTTAATGAATCCACAAAGTGAAAATCACACTAATAAATACAATGGAGAAGATTGGAAGGAAATGACCAGAGAGTGCACATTGAAGCTAATAATGGAACTGGGGGAACTATATTTTATTAGATTTTACCCAAAAGATATGAATAACTTGCAATTTATAATTAAATTAGTGTTATCCTTGACTCAGCAGTAACAGATTTGCCTCAGAGTCAGCAGGGTATGGGTTCAAGCCCCATTCTGGAGTCTTGAGTCCATAATCTAGGCTCACACTTCTGTACAATTACTGAGAGAGTACTTCAATGATTTCATCTTTCGGATCAGACATTAAACTGAGGCCCATCTGCTCTCTCAGGTGGTTCTAAAAGATCCCACAGCCCTATTTGAAAAGAAGCAGGACAGTTCTCCTAATGGTCTGGTCAACATTTATACCTCAACCAACATTACTTAAAAAGAGCAAGGTTATTGGTCATTTATCCCATTGCTTTTTTTCCCTCCAAAATATACTTTATTCATCGAAATCTGTAAAAAAAAAACATTACAATACAGTTCAAAACAGCACCAAGTTGACATTCCAAAAAGTGCAAAGGAAATCGGTTTTCTTCAATACAAGTGTGTGTTGCCTCACAACCCTTCCATTCAATTTGACCTGCCATGTACATTATACAGCAAACCCATATTTGGTGTATACAACCCGAGGGGTTTTCCATGGGTCCAGCCCCTCAGTTCACTTTGGTGGGTTTCCCCATTGAACCTTTGCTGCAGCTGCCCCAAGCTTTACTGCCTCCCTCAGTATGTAGTCCTGGACCTTGGAATGTGCCAGTCTGCAACATTCGGTTGCGGACAGCTCTTTGCGCTGGAAGACCAGCGAGTTTCGGGCAGACCAAAGAGCGTCTTTCACTGAATTGATGGTCCTCCAGCAGCGGTTGATGTTGACCTTGGTGTGCGTCCCTGGGAACAGCCCATAGAGCACAGACTCCAGTGTTACCGAACTGCTTGGGATGAACCTCGACAAAAATCCACTGCATCTCTTTCCACACCTACTTTGCAAAGACACATTCCAGAAGGAAGTGGGCAACTGTCTCTTCCCCACCACAACCACCTCGAGGGCAGCATGCGGAGGAGGCGAGACTCCAGGCATGCAGGAAGGATCTGACGGGGAGGGCCCTTCTCACCACCAGCCAAGCTATGTCTTGGTGCTTGTTTGAAAGTTCTGGTGATGAGGCATTTTGCCAAATGACTTTGGCAGTTTGCTCGGGGAACCATCCGACAGGATCCACCATCTCCTTTTCCCGTAGGGCTTTGAGGACATTCCATACAGACCACTGCCTGATGGATCGGTGGTCAAAGGTGTTTTCCCGCAGAAACTTTTCCATGAAGGATAGGTGGTACGGCACGGTCCAACTGGATGGGGCTTTACGCGGCAATGTGACCAGGCCCATCCTTCGCAACACAGGGGACAGATAGAACCTCAGCACGTAGTGACACTTGGTGTTTGCGTACTGGGGCTTTATGCACAGCTTGAAGCAGCCGCACACGAAGGTGGTCATCAGGATGAGGGCAACGGTGGTCGCCACGGCGCAGGATTGGGGTATGGGCCAGACCTGCGCCACATACAGCAACAACGGGAGCACCTCGCACCTGATGACCAGGTTCTTACCCACAATGGAGAGAGATTGCTGCTCCCACATGCTCAATTTGTGGTGTACCCTGGCTACTCGCTCCTTCCAGGTTTTGGTGCATGCCCCAGCCCTTCCGAACCATATCCCCAGCACCTTCAGGTAATCTGACCTGATGGTGAAGGGGACAAAGGATCGGTCGGCCCAGTTCCCAAAGAACATGGCCTCGCTCTTGCCGTGGTTAACTTTGGCTCCCGAGGCCAGTTCAAACTGGTTACAGATGCTCATCAATCTGCGCACAGACAGCGGGTCCGAGCAGAAGACAGCGACGTCATCCATGGACAGGGAGGCTTTTACCTGTGCCTCTGCTGCCTGGGATTGTCACCCCTCTTATGCCTGCATCCTTCCTAATGAACTCAGCAAAAGGTTCGATACAGCAAACAAACAAGTCAGGGGAGAGAGGACAGCCCAGATTGCATTGGGAAACTTTCTATTCCCACGCATTGATTGAGACTGCGCTACTGATGTTTGTGTAGAGCAGTTTGATCCAATTGCAGATTCCCTCCCCAAACCCCATTTTGGAGAGCACGTCCATCATGTGCAGGTGAGGCAGATGTCCACCCTCCTGTCCCGTACATAGGCGATCGTATCCTTGAGTAGCACGAGGTTATCCGAGATCTTCCTGCCAGGTACAGTACAGGTCTGATCAGGGTGAATCACCAATTCCAGAGCAGACTTGACCTGACTGGCGATGACTTTGGACAGAATCTTGTCGTCAACATTAAGCATTGAGAAGGGCCGCCAATTTCTGATTTCCGCCCTCTTCCCCCTTCCGCTTGTAGATGAGGGCGATGATGCCTTTCCTCGTGGATTCTGACATGCTGCCGGCCAGAAGCATATTCTCGTATACTTCCAGCAGGTCTGGGCTGATCCAGTCCCACAGAGCTGAATACAACTCAACCGGTAAGCCGTCGCTTTCAGGAGTTTTACTCGTCTCAAAGGACCTGATGGCCTTTGTCAGCTCATCCAGAGTTAGTGGTTTTATCCCATTGCTGTTTATGGGACCTTGCTGTGTGCAAATTGGCTGACACATTTCCTATATTATAACAGTGACTACATTTCACAAGATGCCTTCACAATCAGTACAAAGAGAAGACATCCCATCTAAATGGATTGTTTGCTGCATGTCCATCATCTTTCGAAGATGGAAGAATGCCAACACACATTTCACAAGAACTTTGGTTATTGAGTGCTTTGGGACACTGAGGTCATGAAGGACGTCATAAATGTAAATTATTTTCTTTCCTCTCTTTCTTGTCAGAGGTTCTTCCATTTATTTGATTTTTTTTCTTTACGTTGAGACTGCTCCATGCTACAGAATTCCTCCATTTATACTGCAGTCATAAAGTACAGGAGTAGGTCTTGACATTACAAACTAAACTGCTTCCATGCTCGTACGATCTTCAGACATGATAAATTTGCACAACAAATGCTTTGATTACTGCTCCAGAAATTAAAATGCATAGTAAAACCCCAGTGGGCTTTTGTGAAGAAACCCATCAAGTTTTATAGCCTACAATGTTAACTATAGTAAACCCAGGAAACACATCATCTTCTCTTACAATTTAATGGAGCCAAAATAAAAGTTTTAAACTTTTATTTTGTCTGATCACGTAATTAAAGAATTACAAGGAAAATAAATGTGTCTTAATGAGGAAAATCAAAATCTAACAGTCCAATTCTCTGAGGGAATGCTGTAGCTAAAGCTTCCAGAATCAAGTGCCTCATGTTCACAGCAACCATTTGTTCTGGGTCTCATTTAACAAAGCGAATTTCTAACACCATCTAAGGAATAAAACCTGCTTGCAGCACAAGCCCTCAGGAACACTAAATTATAGTTAGAGCTGGCACTTGTACAGCTGAGGTAGTTAATTCAGGATTAGACTTTGGATAGATCATTACCCAAGTCCTATATTGTTTCATTCCTCAGCATATTATACTGCTGCCAGTGACCTTCACAATGAGGTGTGTCAATAAATTCTCTGGTGTGTCAATGACTTACTACCCAGCACCAAAAAGCAGGCCCTTAAATCTGTTGCCGTGGTGACATGCTGTTAGTAAAGGTCATGGAGATTTTGTCCTGGGCTTTTTGAATTTTTTTCTTTTCAAAGCACTTTATACTTGGCTTTTGTTTAACAAGCCAAAATGTACTCCTCTTGGGGGACCATTTACAGACAATTTGCATTTCAGAAGTAAGTTACTGTGACCTGCTCGCAATTCCCTGGGGGTTACTGGAATGAACAGTTAATGCACGTTTACACATGTCTTGTGTTCACATGCTGACTGCCATGTCCAAGCTTTTTTGTTCAGAAAAGGTGCAGTCGCAGAAATCATATGGCTCAACATATGTTCTATGTCTGCAAGAAAGCAAAATGACATGCATGAACATTTTTGGATATTGCTCTATGCATTGGAATTTGGGCTGCTTTTTTTCTAGGAAAAAATGCATTTCCGTGAGAATTGTAACTAACATAAATGTTGATATCATAATATCCTCCTTGGGCTCAGTGAGTATATCTCTTGAACCATACGTACAGGAAAAGTCCTAAGTTTGATACGAAGTCTGTGTTGAGTTAGCTGATGTTCTCCAAGGCAGTGTTAGTGGCTCTACAATTGATCATGGTGCCCCTAGGTTAGAGAGGAGGAAAAGAAGCCATTCCTGCTATTCCTAATCATTACCCAGTAAACATTTCTTGAAGTCTACATGTGTGGATATTGGGACAGAAAGGAATCAGGCTCAAGTAGCTTGTTGGTATTCACTGCCTAAGCTCACCCAAAATAGTGACCACTTGGTGAGATACCAGAGGGTGTTTAATGCTTGTGGAACCGTACTTCATTGAGAAGTCAACATCTTCAGGAGAAGAGAACAACAACATCCTGCATTTATATAGTGTCATTATCATAGAAAGATTCCCGGACACTTCACAGAAACATAATCATACAAAAAATTATGCTGAACAAATAAAGGAGGTATTAGGAGGGGTGATTAAAAACTTGATGAGAAAGGCAGATCTTCAGAATGGTGTTAAAGATGGAGTGGTCTGGGGGGAGAATTCCAGAGTTTAGGACTACAAGGCTGAAGATTACCAATAGTGGGTCAAAGGGAGGTGAGGATCCATGAAACCAGCAGAATGAAATTTCTGGGGGAAGTGTGGGGCAGGAAGAGGTTGCAGAGATTTTTAAATTTGAGGTTTTGGGGGATCA